>NW_028324303.1:10996491-11273991 GCF_058129835.1 Hydra viridissima
TATTATTTTTAACTTTTATTTTTAAAATTTTTTATTTTTAAAATTATTATCCACAATAGTTTCAGCAGTGTTTATATTGGGGGAAAAAAAAATATTCATTTTGTTAAAATTTTTAAGTTATGTTTTTTTTTGTTTGTTTTTTAAAATTTTGATTTAGAACTTACATCAAAATGCACGTACATTATTACCAAAGTTTTTCGGATTGTATTGTTATCAGGTACATTATGCATACATATCTTATGTGAAATATCAAACGAAAAATTTTACTTTTGTAATATTTTTGGTGTGCTATTTTTTTGGTTAAATACCTTTTATTGATATATGTTTAATCACAAAGAAAAGAGAAATAACTGTTGCCTTTAAATATTATTTAATTTGAAAATCAAATTCTATGTTCAGCATCAGTGTTAGTAACAATAATAATTCTGTTAATAATTAATAATATTAAATAAACTGACAACATTTTTATCTGTCTTTTAAGATAAGTAAAATTTTCTGAAGTTTATTAAAAATAGAACTTTTTATATATTTAAAACAGCAAAGATTTTTTTGTGACAAATTTATATTCATATAAGAACTTGCTTCAATACTTTTTAAAATAAATTTAACTCAAAAAATTATCAATCTATTCATCTGAATTAATGAGTTAGTAAAGTCATTATTTTGTTTATATTTACAAAGTAACTGTGTTTTGTTTTTTGTTGATAAGAAATTAAGTATACTCCTATATCAGTCATTTGAATTAAATCTAAATTAAATTGATTTTTATACTTTGGCATACAAAGTTATAAGATTACAAAAAAACTTGTGATGCCTCAGATACCTTTTATTAGTTTATATTAGTTTCTTATATTAGTTTCTTTCAACCCTTTAAGAGATTGCATAGAGTTGCTTTTTGATTAAATCCAATAAACCTATTTTTCAAAAATAACAAATTATATTTGAATACAATCTTGTTGTACCAAAAACTTTTGCTGCTTTAAATGCATAAAGAGTTATACTTTAACAAACTTCAGAATAAATGCTTTAGGTTTTTTTTTCAATTTAGTCTGGAAGCTCTAATATTAGGTTGACAGTCATGAACAATCTACTTCCTTCGAAGTATAAATGTCATATGAAGTTTGACCTTAAGGTTTGTTTTTAATAACATTTATTTAGCAAATCTTTTTGGAGAGATTTTTCTTTTGAAATTCAGAAAAATGATAAGGATTCCTTTCAAAAGTCTGTAGACTAGTAACTCTAGTCTAAGTTTTTTTTAATTCTTCAAAAAGTTACAAAAAAGTTTAATTGATTCAAATCATTCATTTTATGTGAAAAAATACTTAGGTTTTTGTTTTACATATATGTTTTATATATTCGTTTTATGTGAAATAATATTTAAGCTTGTGTTTTACATATATGTTTTATATATTCCTTTTATATGAAACAATATTTAGGTTTGTGTTTTATGTATATGTTTTATATATTCGTTTTATGTGAAACAATATTTAGGTATGTGTTTTATATGTTTTATATATTTGTTTTATGTGAAACATTATTTAAGTTTGTATTTTATATATGTTTTATGTTTTACATTTACACAAATGGTTATTGTAAATTTTGAAAACAATTGTTAACTATTAACGTAAGGTTAGTAGTTAGTAATTGCTTTATGACATTTCTTAATTTTGTTATTATTATAATGCATGTTATTGAATTTCTTATTATGTTGCCTATGTTTCTGTATTTGTTATTGTGTCAGGTATTTTGATTTATTGTTATTATTACTGCTATTTTTAGTTCGTAATAAATCTTTTAAAAATTAAAGAAATCATTTAGAGATGATTAAATACTTTGATCATCTTTAAAAGATTTTTTTCCTTTATGTTTAAAGTTTTATTTATCTAAGATTTTTATTATCAGTGCAAATAAGAAAAATCATTTATAAATAGTTTTAAAATAATTTGCACATGTAAGACTTAACAGACAAGTTAGTTCTATATAAAATAACCTGTCACTCATAAATGCTATGATTAACAATTATTATAGTGAGGATATTTAATGGCAAAAAGGAACCTATATTGGATTAAAGTCACCTAAAAAACTAAATAGTGGTTTAAGAAAAAATAAGTATAAAGACTTTTAAGATGCCATGTTGCTGATATTATAGATGAAAGTCTGGTATAAAATTTGTTAGTATCTATGTATTTTATTTATTTGTAGGGTTCAACTTACAAAACTTGTTTAATCTGTAGGGTTCAACTTACAAAAGGAAGGCAAATAAAACAGAAAGAGCCAAGAAAAGCCCTACTTACAAAGATCTAGATTTCTTATCAATATTTCCAAATGGAATTCCTTTAGATGCAGATACATATGATGCTGTTGTAAAAACTATACAAAGAGATGTTAGGGTGAGTATGGAGTACAAAATGAGTTGATTGTTTTTAGACTTATATTAAAAAAACTTATTAAAAATGTTAAAAAAACATTTTTTAGGATAATTTAGTGGAAGACTTTTCATCTTGTGATTATAGGTTTTAGAAAGCTTTAAAATTATGGATTACAGTTTTCTTCTTGGTATTCATAATATTGATCAAGCTGAACTTGACCGGGCAGCTGTAAGTAATTTTTCTATGTTTTACCTACTCAGTTATTAAATTTTTTAAACCTTTATTTTTGGTGCACCTTCAATTCTGAATTGTTTCAATTTTTTTTTTTTTTTTTAAATTTTATCAAGATAAAATTATAAATTTTTTTTTTGGTTTATTATAAATCTTTATAAATTATTACAAACTAATACAAATTATTACAAATTATTATAAAATTACTTAAGGTTTACATAAATTATATCAAGAAAGATTTAAGGGAGCAATTATGGTAGATGGCTACTGTTTTTCTATTTTTCATTAAATCCATAATTTTTATTAATTAAAGTTTACTTCATATTATATTTTCAAATTCAAGTTAATTTAACTGCGTTTAAATGCTTGTAAAATAGTCAGAGAGCTTGAATTACCACACATTATATGGAAAATATACTTGCTCCAGTAACAGTTATTGTGCTTGACGAAGCAAAAAGCTGTTCATCATAGTTAAACATGTAAGTTAAAACAATACTCTGATGAAATGAATTTTTGTTAAAAATAAAATCATTAATGAATTTATTATTTTTAACTTTCAATTAAATACTTTAAATTTAGTTTTTAATTTTACATAAATTCAAATACATTTAACACTTGAACAGAACACACACTTAAATACCTAATGAAGTATCATTGCTAAATTAAAAGAATTTCTGTAAATCAAATATAATTTTATTTTTTTCAAAAAATAAATACAACATGTTTTCTTTAAAAAAACTTAAAAATCTATCCTTAAAGTTGAGAAATACCCAACCTTTAGGCATTCTTACACTAAAAAGGAAGGTAAAATTTAAGTGATTTTCAACATTTGTTATAAGTTGAATTTTTTTTTTTTTGTATTAAAGGATATGGTTACATCACCAAGTCATTTGTTAGCAAATCCTGGTAAGCATCAAAAAATACTTACTTTAGTGCAATTTATTAAACTGAAATAAGTTGTTTTTGAAAAATCAGTTCATTTAATTTCCTCCTTAACAATTAGAAAGAGAAGCAAGGCGGAATGAGTTTGGTGCTGCTCTTGAAGCTATTCAAATAAGCAAAGATGATCAGGACCCAGTTAGACCTTGTCCGTAAGATACTGTTGTTTTAAACCAAATATAAAATTTTTAGTAGCATGTTTATTTCAGGGCTCTAACTTTTTCTTTCATTATTATTAAATTTTTCTATTAAAAATATAATCAACTTTAACTAGTTATTCAATTACATCGCTGATGGAATTGCTAATTGACAGAAAAGTTATTTTCTTCCAACCAGCAATTCAATCAGCACAGCAATTTTTAAAGACCATGAATATATTGGAGTATTTTTTAAAATATGTTGATTGTGATTATTTTATTTATATAGAAGGATTTTCAAAGGAGATTTAATCAGCCATAGCTGTGGCCAAAAAAAACATATTTTCTCTGTCTACGTAAATTGATTAAAAATAGTTTTTATCTGTAATTAGTTATATACAAGGATAAAATTTTATTTGCTGCTTACCTTTTAGACTACTTGATCTTAATTGGTTTTTACTTTCTGAGCTTATACTGTTTCAAAGAGTTTATCAATTTTCAAAACAGATATTGATTTCAAAAATAGTGCAAAATTTTATTTAACCTTTGTTTTTGATCACCTCTTAGATTGTTGAATTCTTTTAAACTAAATGCCTATTTTAAAATACTAATTGCAATTATTTATTTGCTGATTTAGAAAGTGAAATAACTCTATTGAGTTCTCTAACTTAATAAATTGTTGTATATGTTTTATTCAAAAAATATATTTCAATAGAAAATGATTCTAGGTGAGCATTTGCAGTATTTTCTTATTTCAAGATTTATTACAGTCACTTGATTGAAAGCAGTAGCTGTTTCTTTTTCCCTGAAAAATGTAGTAGTTTTCCTCAACTTGTTTAAAAATTTACTGAATGTTTCTTTCTTAAAGTTATGTTAAATTTAAACATTTGAAATTTTGTTTGTTTGTTTTTTAGAGTAGGGGGCATTCCTGCAAAAAATGAAAAGGGGGAACGTTTAATTTTGTTTCTTGGAATCATTGATATTCTACAAAATTATAGGTCTGTTCACATGATTTTGCAATTTTTTTTTTTTCAAAACGCATTTTGAAATTTTTCTTTGACTTAACCTGCTTTTCAATTCTTTGACTTAACCTGCAAGTTTTCTGTCTCATAACTTTATATTAGTAAGAGATTTTAAATATTTTAATGATGCTTGATAGAAATATAGCTATTGTAACTTAAAAAATATTTGTATTTAGGCTGGCTAAAAAGATGGAGCATAGCTGGAAATCAATTCTAACTGATGGGGTATATGTTTTTTAAATAACGGTGGATACAAATCACTATATTTTAAATAAAAATCATTAAAACTGATTTTTTTCTTTTAATTAGATTTAAATCTTTTTAATATAAATTAAAATCTAATTATGATTTATTTAAAAATCTCAAAGAATTTTTTCATTTTGTCAATAATAGACTTTTACAGCATCAGTTGTGCAAACATTATTTCTTTAATATTATTTTTAATAACAATAAATATGTTTATGGGAGAAATTCATATACATAAAAAAAAAAGATGAAACATTTTATACTGTAAATATTATACTGTAATTGTGTTTGGTTTGAGTTAGTTCAGGCCTCACATAAAACTATTGAAATGTACTACTAACTATTAGTTATCTTCTAAGGCTTGATCAAACCAATTAAAAACCAATAATTTTCTAAAATAAACCACATTCCAGTGGTTTACTATTTAGAAACCAGTGTTTTTAAATATCTAATTAACCACAAGATAGTTGGAAAGCTTAAGCAACCCAAAAGGTGGACCATAAGAAGGGCTGTGAATACTGATTTACAGCTGACCTCATATGCAAAGACCTCAAAATATATTTTGACTAAAAAAAATGAAATCCAAAAGACATGAAATAACTAAAAAAGTGTCGTGTTACCTTAATCTGCATGGACCTTTTATAAAAACCTTTTGCTGACGAGAAAGTATTTACAGATGATGTGGGTTAAAATCTCAATGACCGATATATTGCTAACTCATCTTCTGATGTGAAAAGAATCTTCATAGCCATGTACTCAGTTGAAGTCATAATTCTGGGAGTTAAAGCATCTGATTGAAAAAAGATCTCTCCATTTTTTAAACCTGTTGAAAAAGTTGGAAATGAAGTTTATTATAACATCCTATAGTTTATGGTTTTGCCAAGGCTGAGAGTGAAATACCCTAATGGAAATTATTTGTGGACCCAACATAGTGCTTTGCTTCATACTGCAAAAAAAGGTCAGAAAATCTCCTAAGACATATTCACAAATTTTTGTCCAGCCACCTTCTAGCCTTAAACCAGCCTAACTTGAAATTCCTGGACTATGCAATCCTGGATCTCATTTTTATTCAGCAATTGACATTAAGTAAATTTATGGGCTGTTTAATCAAAATGTAGGTTTAAGCTATTGAAAATATTTTTATATTTAAAAAAAAGTATAATGTTTTTATAATAAATTATAAATATGTTAAAGTCATAATCTAGTCTCCCTTCTGTTCTTGTTGTTATGCCCTCAGATTCTTCCTGCTCTCTAATTTGCTGTTTTCTCTGGGGGAATTGTATGATTGGTCAGTGGGTTCCAGCCAGATTCTTGGAAAACTATCATTCAAAACTACATTACTTCACCCCTGTTCACACATGATTTTATGTTTCTTTTATGTTTTAAAAATTAACAATTTTAACATAAAATTTCTACCAAAGAGTTCTTTACGAGTGAAATGTAATGCCTAGGACTTGCCTTAATCTCTAACTGGTATACTGAAATATGCCTTATAGGCCTCAGACATATTAGCAGATGCCACAAGTACTTTTTTGCCCTTGGTAAATTGGCTGGAGAGTAAATTTTTTGCCTAATGCTTAGAGTATCCTAATATCATCTTAAAAGAATGTAGATAAATACCCAAATTTCAGATGAAACTAAAATAAACTAGTGGACATTAGTGTGTTTATACTTTTGTTTGTATTGTTAGAAAGTTCTAGAATTTACTCCAAGTTTATTAGGCTATAATTCTGTAATGTTCTAAAAAAAGCTAAATTGTAAAATTTGTAATAAATATTACTAACAAGAATAAAGAGAAAAATCAATCAGAAACATCAACTCAATTTGTCACTTGATCAAATATGACAATTTTAACTTTAGTTTTTACATAATACTTAAATATATTATTTTATTACAGTTTATTTTGCAAAAATTGAGAATAAAAGTATGGGTTCTAACAAGTATGAACTTGTGTTTGTTGCAGAATTTTACCAAAACTTAAGTTGCCTAGGATCTTGTAATTTCCATTTTTTAATTAGTTTAATTAATTTAATTAATATTTCTGCAGGAAAGTAAAATATAAACAAATGGATGAATCATTTGCCTATATTTTACTTTCCTGGAAAAAAAATTTATGACTAAAATCTATAAGGAAATACATTCAGAAAATTTATGACTAAAATCTATAAGCAAATATATTCAGAAAATTTATGACTAAAATCTATAAGCAAATATATTCAGAAAATTATTCAGAAAATTGTATAAAGAAAAGGTATTAGGATTGATATACTCTCCAAAGTCTACAATTTGCATGGCAAATTCCATGGAATTTTTTCTTTGATTTTACTTAGTAGGAATGCACTTACACTAATTGATAATTTTTATTATTGTAATTTTTATTATTGATAGTGTATTATTCTTAAGGAGCAATTTCGAGCCATTCTAAATGGCTTGAAGTCTTGACTTACATACACCAGTATATATAGTAAATCAAAATATATTCTAGGGATGCCTTTACCTGTATTTTGTTGTTTATCCATGTTTGATTAAGTATTCTTGTTTTTAAAAGGTTTCTTATCAAACAACTCAAAGTTTTTCTAGATATCTAAAAGTGTTTATGCAAGTTTTTATATCTATTATGATAAATATTTTGATCAACAAAAAAATTCTTGCTATATGTTTTTGTATTTAGATAATTATAACCCGCTAACTTGTATAATAACAAGATATTAGGTAATTTACATAATTATTAGATGAAGAACAATTTCCCCATATTGACTGTTTTAAGTTTCTGAAGAGGTTGTAGTCACTAGGAGCCAAACCTGGTGAATATGGTGGATGTTCAAGCAATTTGTTCTTTAATTCATTTAATTTACCTATCATCAAAACACTTGTGTGAGCACATGCATTGTCTTAGTGAAAAATGATTTTTTCCTTCGCTAAACCAGGTTTTTTTTTCATTAATTTTAGCATTCAATTGAACTAAAAGGTTACAATAATATTCAAAGTTAATTGTTTTACCTTTTCAATATAATCAATAAAATTCCTTTTGCATACCAAAAAGCTGATGCCATAACTTTTTTTGCTAATTGTCCTAACTTGCTTTGGAGCTGAAGGAGTCAAGAATTGTTTTTTCATGTGCAATTCTTCATGTAAAATATTGAGTACATGTTCGTCTAAGATGCCTATGGTATCAGCAATTTCACATTTTGTTAAACTTGATTAATCATTTACTTGTTCAATGATTTCTTGAATTGTTCCAGTTTTTGGTCAACCACTCTGTGATTCATCTTCAACTCTTGCGCAACCATGTATAAACTCTAAAACCCATTGATGTACAGTTGCAAAAAAGAAGGAGCAGATTTTTTTAACACATTCACCATTTTTTGTATGAATTTCAGTTGCTGATAAAAGTTCCAAAACAAAGAATTTTATCACTGCATTCAGTTTTCTCCATTGTTAAAAAAAATACTCTAACATGTCTATTTCAAATGGCTTGTAAACAAAGAATGAATTAACAGATTACAATAAACTTTTGTGTGTGTTAATTTGAAAGATAATGTATTAAAAAGACATAAAGTTTAATTCCTCTTGTGCGTAAAAGGTGTTGCTTTCAAAACTTTTTAACCAACATGTAGCAAGACATAAGGTAATTTGCATAATAGCAAGACATTAGGTAATTTACATAATAGCAAGATTATATACTTTTTTTTAACTTTATTTTTGATAGGACACAGTTTCAGTGCACAAACCTTCTTATTATGCAAAAAGGTTTCTAGATTTCATCAAAGATCATGTGTTTAAAAGAGTTGGAGGTATTTTTAATAGATTTTGTTGTTCTTTTTTTCCCCAGTCTTTTTAATGACTGGTAAATAAGTATTTTTGTAAGTGTTGCTAAGTAACTAACAAAGTATATTGACAATCAAATGTAGCTTAAATGTATTTAGAAATTTACTGATAAAAATTTATTTCAAGTAACATTGATTTAGTTCAAAGAAGTACAACAAAGCGTCGATCCTATCGCAGTTCTACAGCTGTTCCATTCAATGAAAAAGGTTACTTTATTTACAGAAACACAATAATTATTTACAAAAATAATATTGAAATAATTTATGATAAAAACAATATTGATTGCAATAATTTAGTTGCTAATTTTTTCAACTTGTTTTTAAATTTTTGAAACTTTTTCCACTTTCACCAGATTACCTGAGCAAATTTTTTGTAACCTCAGATATAATGCTTTATGCATAGACTAAGGATAACAAGTTTAAATTTTGATGATAATAAATCATTTGTATTTTTTTGAAAACAATTCTTGATATACAAAGTAATTTTTGCATTTTATTTTGCTAAAACTTGCTTTAATCTTGATTAATAATGAAAATAGCTGAACCAATTTTTTTAAATTTATTATGGCTATTTCTTATTTATAATTAATCAGTAAAAATATAAGAAAATGTGTTTGCTATACAATTTTTGATTTTTTACTTACAGACGTATCAATTTGCATGCACAACAATTAATTGTACAAAACTGTTTTATTATTTGTTATGAATGTTTATGGTTTTTTTAATTTATAAAATATCACTTTAATTATTGAATTTATATTTCTAGAATATTATTTTCAAGAATTATTGACATTTTTGATAAATAAAGGTCATTAAAAACTCTGTTCATTGAACATTATGGCACCCAAAGGTAAGTATTTAAATACTACTCAACGAAAACTTGTTGTAGACTTGGTTAAACAAGGAAATATTTATAGAAAAGTTGAACAAATTACAAATATTCTATTTACAACAGTTGGAGCCATTGTAAATAACTACAAACAATATGAAATGTTTGAAATTCGAACTGGTTGAGGGCGAAAGCTGAAGACAACCTCACGAGATGATAGACAAATTTTAATAATGATTAAAAAATATAGCAAATCATCTAAAATTAGAATTTATTGATGAAAACAATGAATGCTGATTTGTATAACAATATATTGAAATGAAATTTAAAATCTTCTGCTAAAAGTCTTAGGTTGGGAAACAGTTTTTTGTTTCAACAAGACAACGATCCAAAACATACTGCTAAAAAAACTAAAACTTTTTTTGACGAAAATGGCATAAATGTTTTAGAATGGCCTTCACAGAGCCCAGATTTGAATCCAATAGAGCATTTATGGACTTCATTAGATAAAAAAATAGGTAATGGAGCATTTATGAAAAAAGAAAATTTAAAGAAAGCTGTTGTTAAATCATGGTCTAATATTGACAATAATCAAATCAAATGTCTGGTAGAATCGATGCCGAAACGCTTGTTAAATGTAATTAAAGCAAAAGGAGGACTAACTAAATATTAAAGTATATTAATAAAATACAAAAACTTGAAACTGTTTCTCAGTTATTTTAATAAACTGGTATTTTTTCTTAGCTTTAACCTATAAAGTTTTTCTTGTACAATTATTTTATGTGCAAATGTTTTTATCCCCTTCTTTTTGTTTCGAATTCTTAACCAGGTAATTCAAAAGCATAAAGATAAACTTTATAATTTTTTTGAAGGTTTTTTACCAAATAAATAGTTAGAGAAAAAAAAAGTTCTTTATAATTACTGCTTGATATAGTATTTTATTCAAAGATGTTAATTTTATTGAAAAATTACTTTGTACAATTAAATTCTGTTCTCACTGTACATACAAATATAGTTTTACCATTCAAAACTCAATTTTCTTCTGACTGGTTTTTTTAATAAATTAAATTTTTTCTATAGTTCATGACTCATCTATTGCAGAGGCTTCTCTTGATCAAGGGTTTGATGGTTTGTCTCTTCATTCTGAAAATGATTTAGGTAAAGACTTAAATCATTTTTTGCTACACAGCTTTATTATTTATTAACTTGTTAACGCTTGTTTTTTAAAATCATTAAAATTTTTTTCCCTACTTCAATTCCTAATTTTTTAAAATACTTATTTAGCATATAAGCTAAAAATGAATAAGGTTGTGACTATAGTGGAACCAGTGAGTGAATTTGTTGAAGAAACTGTTTTAAAAGGAAATGTTTTGATTTCTGGCAACCAAGTTGATAAAAAAGAAATAGAGAATGAAGATTCATTGCTTGAAAATGATGGTGGGGAGAAACACTCATCAAAGTTGTATGTCATCATTGATTCACAACCTACTCAATCTTCAACAAAAAATTCAGTTCTTGAAGCTGATCAGTTTGAGAATGCAGTTCAAAGTGCCAACCAATATAATGAAATGACTGACAAAAACAATATACTAAATTCAATCTCTGTAAATCTAAGTATGAACATAGTTGAATCTAATTTTGTGTCTAACGAAGTAGTATCATCCGAAGACAAAACAGAGGAAACTTCCCTAGAGTCCAAGTTTTAAATGAAAAAGGATTTTATTGTAAAGTAATATTGTATAATTGTAGATTTTGGTGACAAAAAAAAAACCAATATATTGTGAATGGTGTGTAAAAGCTTCATCATCATTTTAACTATTTGAAAGCAAGGAGATATCATTTTAATCATATTTTTATATTGAGAATATTTAGTTTCTCTTCTCTTTTTTTCATCAGCATTTCATAAACTTTTTTTTTTTAATTCTGTTGGTTAAAATTTTTTTGTGTGTATCTGAGTTTAATGAATGAAGTTTAAGGTGTGAAAGGTGTTTGACAATCTCTTCAAACTTCAACTGTACAGTCTTTGCAATGGTCTATTAGATCATTTTTGTATATAATTTTGATAAAATAATTTTTATTAATTGCTGTACTCTTTATGTTGAAGCTATGTTTATTATACAATTGTAAACAAGGAAAATCCTTAAAACTATGAAATAAAAGGTTTTTTATTTGCGCATAAGTTTCTTTCTATTTTTGTTTAAATATGTTTTGATTGCTAGTTAAGTGACTTTGTAATTTGAAAATTAGTAACACTTGAAAAGCACCACTTGTCTGATAAGAAACTCTTTTTATTTGACAAAGGTCTTCTATATAAACTGATGCCTCTTTTTATAAATTTTATTTCTATGAGATCATTATTTTCTACTAATAAAAAACAAGGCAAAAAAAATTTTTTTCTATTCCATTATTTAATCCTTCTTGTTGCCCTGGCAAGTTTAATGTTGATGTTTATTTTCATGTTGCTTTTGACATTTAATTTGTACAAGTGTTGTTTTTTTCTTAACTTAACAATTTTTTTTTTTCTTTTTTTTTTCTTTTTTTTAAGGAATTAAAAAAGTTAATAATTGTCTTTTATAATGGCTTCTAAAATAATGGCATCTGTTATAATTGTTTTTTAAAGTAATGGCATCTGTTATAATGGCTTCTAGACATTGTAAACTACCAACAAACTATTTTTTGCTACATTTGTGAATGTATTATTGGATTTGCTCAAGTAAAATGAGTGATTTAAAAGATACAAAGAATTACCTGTGGCTGTAGCAATTCAGGATTAAATGGTTAAGAAGCACCTAGAAAAGCCATATAAGAAAGCAAAGGACAAGAAGAAGTTAGTTTATTTGATCAGTATTTTTAATAAATTGTTCAATATTTTTTTGTCAGTAAATATATAATTTTGGCTCAGTAAATATATAATTTTTTGGTCAGTAAATATATAATTTTTTGGTCAGTAAATATATAATTTTTTGGTCAGTAAATATATAATTTTTTGGTCAGTAAATATATAATTTTTTGGTCAGTAAATATATAATTTTGGCTCAGTATTTTTAACAAATGATCAGTATTTCATTTAGTTTTTTCAGTACAAAAATTAAAATTGGTCAGTATAAAGATTAAAATTAGTCAGTAAAAACAGAAGTTGGTCAGTAAAAGTTTTATTTATACACTTTAGCATAATAATTGATCTCCAAATATTTAACAGTATGAATGTTATAGCAGCTTTGAAGTAATAAATTAAAATCAGTCAGTAAAATCACAAGTTTGTCAGTAAATTCATTTTTTCACTTTTGAACAATAATTGATCTTTGAGAATGATAATAATTGAACAATGTGAAAAGGGTAGCAAATTCAAAGTGAAGTAACCTGTCTCTTAGTAATGCTCTAGTAGATTTCTTTCATCTCCCATGTTTTCTTTTTTTACCAATAGGAATGTCTTTTGTTGCCAGTGGGAGTTTACAATTTTCTTCATTTTTGATCACAGTTAAGATCTAGAGTTGAGAAGTTTTTTGTTTGAATTGGTTAAAAGTCTTCCATTTCATTTGTTTGATGTAGTCTTATTCTGTCTGAGTAGTTTTTGTTTCATTTACAGGTAAATATTATTTAGTTGATTCATCTTTTTGTAGAGATTGATTTTTTGAAAATGTAAAAAATACTTTCAATTATAACTCTAAATCTGCAATTTTTTCATTGAAACATATGGCCATTTCAAATACATGAAAATAGCTATTTATACCAGTGGTACCAACTTGTAAGACAGGGAACCCTTGCCAATTTAATTTTTACATAGCATCAACATATAATTTTTCTTTAAAAAGTTTTATTTTCCTGAAACTTGATGCTTGGTTTCTTTTCTTGAAGTTTGGTTTCTTTTCCTGAAGCTTGAAGCCTTGAAGTTTTTTTGATTGATACAAAAATTTGGAATTTGGAATTAAAAAATTTGGAATCTTGGACATCATCATTTTCTTGTTCTTCATATGAACTATCAGAGTAAACATTTTTGTTATTTACTCTAAAAGGCTCACCCTCACTGTTGGGAACATTATTGTCTATGTACCATTGTTCTAATTCACCAAGAGAACTGGATGTATTGCTTTATTTTTTTCCTTTTTGTAGGCAGATAAATAGTTTTGTAGTTGTTTCATTTGGTGGCCATTATCTTCAAGGGTTCCTAAAATTCTTTTGGTCTCATAAGTTAGTCACATTTTGTTAATTTTAGTTTTTTAAAACATTCGAATGGCTTCTTTGGACATATTGTTACTGTCATGTTCATGTCCATTTTCAGTTCTGTAACTTATTGCATTGTCACTTGCTGAATCAAATAAAAGATAAACTGCAGCATCATATTGCTTTTTGCATCTTTGATTTGCTTTTTATTTATAGTACAAGTTTTTTCCATTTTTAGTGTAATCAGAATAATTATAACTCAGTTGATCTTCTACTGTTATTGCTGGAAGAAACAAAAGAAGAAATAAGTAAAAGGAAGACGAGAAAGAGAGAAAGAGAAGAAAAGAAAAAGAGAGAGAATTAGAGAAGAGAGAGCAAAACACATCTCCTCTTCTTTCTCTCTCCTCACTTTCTCTCTTGTCTCTCTCATCTATCTCTCTAAAAAAATATGAAATGAGCCTAAATGTTTGTAAACCAAAATGGCTCTCAGGTGTAAAAGTCTGTTGACCTAACTGCAATGAACCTAACTGTCTGAAATCTAGCTGTCTGATGACCTAAAAACTGTTTACCTGCAATTGCATCTTTCTTGTTCAGGTATGTTACACATCTTATCCCCTCACATTTTTGTTTCCATTTCCTTGGTTTCAATGATGCTTACTCTTCTGTGTCATTTTCTTTTTCATTAAACAACTTGTTTATTGGTACAAATTTTTCCATTTTTTCAAACTTGCTTTGCTCAGTGTTTAGAAATGACAATTTTTCATATTACTTTAAGTAAATTCATAAGTTTGTATTTAAATAAATTGAAGATCATTTTAGTTAAATAACTGACCACTTGGTTAACATACTGACCATTTAACTAAAAGCTGATAGCTAAAATAGTTAACTGACAGCTAATATGTAATGCTAACCATTTGATTAAAATACTGACCATCTCAATAAGTTACTGAAAATTTAAATTAAAAAAATACTGACCGACTCATTAAAAATACTGACTTGTTAAATGGCACTCTATTAAAAAGCATAGAGAAATGTTTTACCATGACATTCACATTGTAGGGAAGCAATACCAATGAAGATCAGATAAAAGCAATCCAGCGTAAATTTGTAAACTTTTGAAAGTAAATGGTAGTTAAATGTAAATTTATATATTAACACTTGTAATTCAAATTAAATGTAAATGTTAATTTAACGATTTCCATGTAAATGTATAGTAGTTTTGTTTTCTAAGAGTGGGATCAGCTGGATCACACAGCATTAAGCTTACAATCATTTTAGCTAGATAAAAACTGAAATAATTTTCAGTTTAAAGATGCATATATAGACCTAGAAACATCAAAATTTTAAATGAAATGGAAAATTGTGTTAGCTCTATTGTATTTAGTAATATAGCTTTCTTTAGAGAAAACATTAAATAGATTATTCAGATCTTTTAAATAGGATTTGTGACAATTAGTTTAAATATATCTAAAAAAAAGTTTAGGAAAATAAATAAAAATAATAAGTAAATATGGTTAGAAAATGATGGTTGACTCACCTAGTCACATCAATAATGACAATGGTGAAGCAAAAAACCACTCTATTGATGAGTTCTCAGATGATTTTCATGGCAATGAAGGAATAACATTTGAGTCATTTGATGCTTATAAAGATTACAGAAATGATCAGGAGTTTGTATGTTATTATCAAACTTTTTTTAATGATAATTTTTTTTTTTGTTATCAAATTCATTTTTTGAATAAATCCTTTCAGATAACATTGTTAGCCAGTACTTATGTTGATGAAGCAATTAATGGCAGGAATGGGCACTTCATTCCTGAACCAGACCCATTAAGGTACAAAGTTGTTTCTTAAATTTAAGAAAATGATAACAAGCATGCTCATGGTGATGATCATGATCATGCTTATCAATAGTGGTGATGATTTGTTCATATGTTGTTTTTCAGGAAATACCATTGGTATAATAAAAAAAGTGTAAGAGTGTGTCTTTGCATACTTATATGGACAAATATCTCACTTGTATTATTTGAAAAACCTGCAGTTTTTGAATTGCCTTATTGGGTGTGTGTTTTTTAGCAAAGTTTCTTCTTTTGTTAATTTACTTTTTTTTATTTTAAACATTCTAAAATTGGTGTTTAAAGTTTAGTTTAAGCTTACAACTAGGAAATAACTTGTTATAACTTGTTTATAGGCAACTATGCTTGTGGAATTGATCTGTATAGTTGGGTATGCAATAAGAGTGTACCATTCATGGTACTTTATGCCTATAAGTCGTCATTGGAAAGACAAAAAGATTGTTTTGGTGTTCTCATGCATACTTGTATATTGTGTTTAATTGTTTTTTTTAAGTTATATAAATTTTTTTATATAGAAACTTATCTAAATTGATAAATAATGAGTCATCTTTGTCTTCAGCTTACTCTGATTGATATGGGTCTTTATGTTATCTTAATTCAATTTAAACAAAAGAAGTATGCTATACGTTGGTCACGCGTTTTAAGGCCTGTATTTATGATTAACTTCAGTGAAAGCAGACAGGTTGTAAACTCTTTTTCTTATTATTTTTTTATTATTATTATTAAAGCATTTTAATTTCATAGATATATTTTCTTTTTGTTTTTTTAATTGTATAGATCCGACGAGCTATACGTAACATTCGCAGAATCATACCAGATATATCTAATGTCTTAGCAATGTTTTTCCTTTTAATTGGTCTCTACTCCTTGCTTGGCTTGAAACTCTTTGGAAAAAGGTAGATAAAATTTACTTCAAATCATAAAAAACTTTTTTTATAAAACAAATATAGGATTAACTCTGCTTTAGAAATTTCAAGGATATTCAAGGAGAACCTTACTTTGTCAACTATTGGGATATATATTTTAAATTGTATGTGCTAACAACTACTGCTAATAATCCTGACATCATGTAAGTTATCATGATTTTATAAATAATCTTTCAATATGTTTTACCAATTTTATGGTCTTAACTTATAATTTTCATACTTAAATTTTGAAATTTAGGATTCCAGCTTATAATGAAAGCAACTGGTATTCACTGTATTTTGATGTCTTCACAATAGTTGCAATGTATATCTTTGTCAGTATATTCTTGGCTGTTATATACCAAAATTATCGTCAGTACTTAAAGGTAACTAGTTATCTGATATGTTTTAATACTTTTTAGATACACCAAATCAAGTTTTAGTTGTTAGAAAGTTTAGAGAATAAGATATTTCATGCTTGCAACTATGCACATTTCTTCTGTGTACAGGGTCAGCATTAGTAATACTAAACAATAAGGCATGTAAACTATTGCACATTCTTTAACAGAATATTCAGTTGTTTGTACTTTTTTACATTGCTCAGTTTGGCTGACATAGCTATTCATTCAGATGGCTAGATGAAATAAGTATATATTCCCTTTAATTTCTTTTTACCAAGTGGGATAGAGCAGAGTTTTGTTGGAAACAGGAATAGTTCTTCGGTATAATTTGGAATAATTCTTTCGATATTTGATTGTAAAATACTTATTTTGCAGCAAATTCTGCCTCATAAAAGTTTGTAATAGTATGCTTAATGAGTTGCTTGTTAGCTCTTAAATTTAATCAATATTGCATAAAAATTTCTTTATAGTTTTAAAACAAAAATAAAACTTTGTTGGTGGACCCAACAATTAAATATTGGTATCACAATTGCTGGCTCATAGCCTGTTTATTTTAATGTAATAGTTTGATTAGACATATACTTAAATACTCCTGTTCTTTTGAGTCCTTGTTATGTTTAGAACTATTAGAATTTAGTTCTTGTATTTTTTTCAGTATATTTTCATGCTTTTGATTAAGTTATTCTCTTTCTAAAGAATGAGGTAAGAGCATTCGTGTATCAAAAGCGTCGCAACATGAAATTAGCTTTTGATTGCTTGAAAGTTAAACATGGTTCCAAATGGGTTGTCACTTTTTCCAAATGGAAACATTTGCTACATCTTATAAAACCAAAAATGAGTCCAGTACAAGCTATGCTATATTGGAGAGTTTTAGATGAGAAAGAAGAAAAAATGATAGGTACTTGATTTTTTTTGGTGTTAAACAAAGAATTGATAGTAAATAAGTATAGCAGCAAATTGCTATTTGATTTTTAGATTTCAATAGTTTCTCTCAATTTTGTGATCTGTTAAACATCAAGATGGATTCAATGAGCGTTAGAGGGCATCTTTTTATGCGTTTAACACCAAAAATATATTTTTCAAAATTTGGCATTTTTCTGCAGAAATGCGTCAAACATAAGTAAGAAAATTTAATGGGTTTCCTTTATATATTGTAAATTTTTCTGATTCTCTTAAATTTCCTTTGAGTTTTTTTAATTTTCTTTACGCTGCACTTTATTTAGATTTTTTATCTATTTCTTTGACTTGGTAATTATTTTGAACGCCGTCTGTATTGGATTAAATTATGACAATACCGAACCGTTATTTCTGACTCTCTTCAACATAGAGATCCTACTTAAATTCTACACTTTTGGTCCACAAGAGTTCTCAAGTAAGCTTTGGAACAAGTAAGTTTGTTGATGCTTTTTTATAATATACGACATATTTTCTATACAAAGTAGTATCTGAAATATGCAACATACTATAAAGGCAGGTTGTTAAATACTAATAAATAAAATGAATAGTAATAAGGAATTGACCAATTGTTCTAAAAGAATTACTCCATTTTAAATTTATGAAATAGCGTACTTTTTTAATAAACAGTTTTTTGAATGCGAATATGTAGGTTTGATACTGCTGTGATAATGCCTGCCACTTTATTGTACATTTTGAAATCAATTACTGAGATAGGTAAAAAAGCTTCGCTGTTTCTTCTTGTTTACTTATAAAAAAATTTTTTTCTTGTAATAAATGTTTTCTTGTTTATTTTGCAGTTCGTTACAGTGAGTTTATGTTGGAATGTTTGCTGATTTTTCGAATATTACGTTTATTTAAAATTATTGCGAGTAATAGTCGGTATGTTTTACTTTGTCTTTCTTGTTTTAGTAAATCTCTTTAATTGTATGTCGTCTCCTTTCTTAAACATATTTTAGTAAACCTCTTTATCTATTGACTCCTCTTTGATTGCTCGTTTAGTTTAAATGTTATTCTGAAGACCATCATGCAGATTGGACCAGCTATTGTTACGTACGGTGGAATCGTTTTTGTAGGCCTTTCATTTCTAATATTGGATTTTTATTGTTTTATTACTTTTATATAACCTTTAAGTTCTTTTATGAATTCAAGGTTTTTTAATTTAAAGCTCTTGCTTAAAATGAGTCCTTACCTTAGATATTATATTACATATATGCCGTTATTGGTATGGAAATCTTCAATAACCTAGTAAATGGCTATCATAGTTATGATAAAAGCAACGCTACTGTCAATGCCCTCTGTGGAAATACCAGATTAAATAATTCTGAGTTCGTTCGGTTGAAATATTGCGAAAAGAACTTCAACAATGTGGTGAAATCCTTTAACATTCTATTCGACTTAATGAACGTAAACCAATGGCACAGTATCTTTTTCCAATATAAATCAATTTGAGAAAATATTATTTAGCTGCAAATAAAAGTATTTTTACCTTCTTTTACGGGCTTTTTTACGAAAATAGTTTCAGTATAAAGTATTTATAGTTTTTTTTTTTTTTTTTTCTTTTTTTTATTCTTAGTTTATGATAATAAACTTTTAGTATTGGAATTTTAGATTTAAATACTATATTTTTAATCTTAACTGTATGCAGTTATTACCGATGGTTTTGTTCGAGTAACCAATCGCTTTTCTCGTCTTTACTTTGTATCTTTCCACTTACTATGTGTGATTATTGTTCTCAAGTAAGTATTGTTTTTTGACTTCTTAGTTGTGTTATAGTCGTACGAAGTACTTTCATTCTTTGTTCGTTTTTTAGTATTTTTGTTGCGTTTATCTTGGAGGCATTTATTGTTCAGTATTCACTTTCAAAGCGGAAGTTTCAGGTGGCGTTAGAGAAGAAGATATTAGAGAAAGGAATAGTCACGCCAAATGCTGAGTAAATTCTTTAGTGATATCGTTATTATTAATTTTCGCCGTTTGGTTTTTTGGTTTTTAAGTGAATAATAACGAATAAAGTACAAGCTTCTTTACCAGTCGTTTGAAATCATTTTGAAAAAAATATTTTTAGATATACAGTTATAAGATTCTAAAAAATTGCGATCTCGTATGCCTTTCGCTTTTTTGTTTCAACCTTTTAAGATGCATGCGCAGAATTGCTATTCAATTAAATCGTTAAACTTATTTTGAATAACATTTACGCATCAATATAAACTTCTTACATAAAAACTCCTCTGTTTTAAACGCACAGAGCTCCACTTTACTTCAGAAATTTTGATTTATCTTGAAAGATTTATATAGAAGTTGGTACTCTGAGGGCGGCGTTTTTAATAAGTAAGTTTATCTGTGTTAGTTGTATCATTTGTAGTGTGAAAAGCGTAAGGAGATATGGTTGCGAGGGTTATGTGGAAAAAGTTGTGCAGAGGTTGGGATCGAAGTTTGGGTATTGTTTGGTTAAGAAAGGGCAAGGTCTGGGGATTATTTAGTTAGGATTGGGCAAATTTTACTCGTGAAAGGGTTAAGGTTGTGTTTATCGTCCTCAGTATATTCTATTATACAATATATCTCAATAAACGTTCTATTAGTGTGTAATGGTTAGCAACCTTATTCATTACGTTAATAAAATTACAAATGATATTTTCTTACTCTTGAAATGTTTAATACCTTTTTTATCAATTTCTTCTCTTCTTTTTTCTTTAAACGAATCTCTTCTTTTTCTTAATTGGAAACGGCCAAAATTTCTGTTTATTCTTCTTTAATATTTTATCTGGCTTTTGTTTAATTTTTTTGTTAATTATCAAAAGATTCTCTCTTTTTTTCTTTAATCACTTATAAACTTCTTGTTTATCCAAAAACTTTTTAAACACAAAAACTTTAAAAATTCTTCTGAAAAACTTTCTCTAAAAGTTCTTCTGAAAAACTTTCTCTAAAAATTCTTCTGAAAAACTTTCTCTTACTTCTCTGTAAAACTCCGTCTTTCTCTCCTCTGTCCGTCAAACTTTATTTTTTGAGTTTTTATTGTATTTGCTTGTTTTCGGTTGCGATACCTATTCTTTTATTTATATGGCAGGTTGACGAGTCTTCGTGTTTCAGTCTTTTCCCAGTTGTTTTTATCTTTTCCTCTTACCGCAATTTTTACTTACTTGACAGGTTGATAAATAATCGTGTGTACATCTTTTGCCAGTCGTTGTTTGTAACTTCTTTCCGTTTTATCATTTATTTACATGACAGGTCGATTTTTCATCATACGTCTATTCCGATCGTTGTTTTTTATTTTAGAGATTTATAATTATCTCTCCTCACAGTACTTTGTTTATTGTTATTCGTTAAAAACTGTAAAACCAAACGCCGATACTTTATTATGAAGCTTACCCATGTGGGGGATACTTAATGATTGTTTTTCTTTCTTATAGACCGTATTCGTCGACAAGCTTTTCCAACAATCTTGCTAATAATGATAGTGAATTCAATATACAAGAATATCTTGATAAAACAGGTATGACTTTTCAACTTCGCAAGAGTCAGTGGAGAAATGCCGAATATTTGCTTCAGCAAATGTTTGAAGATGAGTTAGACGAAAAAGACTTGGGAATGGAGTTTAATGACGATTTCGATGATTTAGAACCAACCACTATCCACGCAGTTAATACAACTGTAAATAGAGAAACCTTGCATAATCTAGATTTGCTTTAAGAAATTCATGAATAAAATAAAAAAATTTGAAAGTATATTAACAGAGTTTAATCTGAGAGATTTTTTTTTTTAATTTGCTAATATAATTGAAATTATAATTTGTTCGAAATCTTTAAAGTTTTATTTGATATTTGCAGCTGTAATTGTTTTAAATAGCATTAAATAAATTTTAATTTGCAAATCATTCAGTAATAAATAAGACGAAATATTATCTTAATTTGCTTTGTCTAACTCGTTTTTTTGTCATTCTAGATCATAAAAATCATGGATCTTCCTGTTCTGACCTAATGTAGACAGTCTGTTTAAATGTTATCGCTAGTAAATATTTCAGTCGTCCCTAACCTCATTTTCTAACAATGTTTTTTTTAAAAAAAATAAAAAACGGATACTTTGTCCTTTTTTTAACATTAGCATGAAACAATTAGCATCAACCTGCAGTGCAGAAGTTAGATCTTTTGTACCTTCTCCATCCTTTCCTTCTAAAAAGAAAAGTCTTCCAAAAAAACAGCTAATAGGGGGCCATGCAGAATTGAAAGCCGAAAGTTTTTTAAAAAGTTACTTGATTTCGCAATTTCATAAGCTGCAACTCCGTCTCGCTCAACCTGAACTATTGTTATTATATTCAAAATTGTTTTTGCGCGTTTTGATTGTGATGATCTTCACCTTACAGAAAAATTAATCTTTATTGCTCGGTAATATCTACTTTGCTTAATTACGCGTGTACTTTTGACGTCAGAAATATATTTTATTGGCTTAACTTGTTTATACAGTCGCACTAGATCATAACAGAATAAAGCTGTGTTCTTAAGAGAATAAAGCTTCCGTGTTCTAGGTACGTTAACAACACGTAGTTCGAATAGAAAATGGCGGATAGTGCAGAAAGTACCTTTAATCCACAAAATCCGAATAATTTCAATATTGAAGCAAAATTTCTTTTAATTCCTGGTTTTATCATAGTTTGCTTAGCTCGTAAGTATCTTTAAATTCAGTTACTCTATATACAATTGATATACATAAATCTTAAAAACTGCATCTCTTTACTAAATGCTTTTTTAACACAAAATATTTACGAAAATTAACCCAATAACCTTTAAATATTAAATCAGAACTTCTAAATTTATGGTTCTATGTATCTTAAATGAATGTATAATCTGTAATCTAGCTGGTTTGTAATACATATAAATTATAGGCTCAGAGTATGTGGATTATTAAATTTTTTTTGTTCAAATTGTAATTTATCAAGAATTAAAGTTATATTTATACTACTCTTTACAACAATTTACATATTTTTTAAAATTTACACATGACTTAATTTTACTTTTTACACAATTTTATTAGAATAGAAATTTTTATAATTTTTGAGTAAATGTGAAAAAAATGTTTCTAAAACAGTTCATGGTTCAAATACATTAGAATGTGTAACCTTCTTTGTTTAAAACATGCTAAAAATACAAGTCTACCAACAGTCTGGATGAAGGTGTGTACTTTTATTTTCCCAGCAATTGAAAATGAATGTTAAGATGATATGCTTGTTGCAGTAATTGATAACAATGACTGTTCTACCTGAATTTATACTAATAAGTTAACATTGATAAATAAAAAATATAAATGAAATTAACATCTAAATTCTTGTAAGTTTTTAAAATATACTTGATGCTATATGTATGCTATAAAATAGTATATATATAAAATTATACGTTTTTCAGTATACTAATCCCTTAGAATAAAGTAAATGTAGTAATATTTAGCAATTGTTTTACAAAATTTTTCTTTACAAGTTTGAAAAACTAATCAGATTCAGTCAAAATCACACTTCACAATAAGTTTTTTTCATATACTTATGTACTCCATGATAACAATTTTTTTATTATATACTTTGTAATAATAGTCTTTTCTTGTCCTTTTAGTTTTTTTGGTTTATCGCTTGTTAACAAACTACAAAAAAAAAGAACTTGAAAAGCAAGAGAAGAAGAAGAAAAAAGAAGAAAGAAAGAAAAAATAATTTATTAATTTTTTTAGTTGCAACTGAATTGTATTATAAGCAATATTATCACCCTTTGTTTATTTTGAAAAATGTGAAGGATCAGGAAGTTTGAGCTGGTTTCAGTTTTAAAAAAGCTTAACTTATATATTATTTTTTAAATGCGAGGTGTAAGATGTATTTATATCCAGTCAAAAGCACTGTTTTCAAATTAACACTTCTCCATTTGTTGGAAAATAAATAATCTATAGATACATGTAATTGTTGGTTATCTCAATTAATGTAAAAAATACTTTATTTATATTAAAACGCCATATAAATCCTTATCTTCCTTAATGATAAAAGAGCTTTAAGAAAGCTGATATAATAAAAAACATAAAGGATTAATGTTAAAGATACCTTAACACTTGGTTTAAAACAAGTTTCTGATAATTAAAAGTAATCTTTTTTGTTTTTACCATTTATAAAGACCGATACTAATTTCAATACCAATCCTAATCCTTAATGGGGAGGGGGGGAAGAGTGTGTGCAAAGTGATGAAAACACTCAAGAATCAACATTTTAGATTTGGTTAAAAAACTGAATATTTGTTCAACCAAATGATACAAAGAATGTTTTAAATTTACAAGGTTTTGGTTTACTCGTTGATTTGGTAGCAGAATTGATTGGCTCAGACAGAAACTTAGACCATTAATTATTGGAAAAAAAGCACAGCTTCTATTTACGATTAATTAGGCTAGAGACGTGTTAAGGGATTCCCCCATTAAACTTTTTTGCAACTAACGAATCGTCAGACAAACCCTTCTGTTAAAACAAGAATTCATTGAGTAATATCGCTGATTATTAATTTTATGGACTTTTTTTTATCTGAAACAATTTCAAACAATCGTTTTTTTAAGTTAAAAAAAAACAAAGTCCTGTACTACATTTACCACTAGAGTAAAGTGATTCTGCCACTTTTTCGGCCTACCTTCACAAAAAAAAAGATTGTACCTAGCTACCAAATTGATATTATATCTTCATCGTGGAGTTTCTTCTCAATCAAAAGAACACATGTTTCTCGGAAATTTGAATGAGATAGCTAGTTGGACGGGTAATCTGTAAATAATATTTCTCAATACTATTCGACCAATACATAAATATAATTATGTATGAAATTTTTTTTTTTGATTTCTAAGGCATATTTGTCTCGAAGTTGGCATTGCTAAATGTCAGTGTGTGTGTGTCTATATATATATATATATATATATATATATATATATATATATATATATATATATATATATATATATACACATGTTTATGGTATATATATGTATGTATATAGATTTATGCGAATATACATACAAATAGGAGGCTATATATATATGTGAGTGTATATATATGGATATATGGATATACATATACACACATGTATAATTACATATATATATATATATATATATATATATATATATATATATATATATATATATATTCATAATATAAAATATACAACATGTATATTGCATATAAAATACGACATGTATATTGCATATATATATGTATATATGTATATACACACATACACAGACACAATATGTTAAATTTTGTTTTTATTTATAGAAGTACCTTGTCATGTCATTCAGGCCAGTGACACTAAGTCATGCTAAGCATCAAAAAATTGCTCACCAAAATCGAAGGTTGGAACTGGAAAGAGATCAAATACTTCGTCAATTGCAACAGGTTAAATTTTTACTTATCTTACATCAATATGTTGTATAAATCAATCAAAAAAAAAAATTCTATTAGTAAATTTTTTTTTTTTAATTTCTGCTTCTATTTAAAAATAGATTTTTCAGCATGTTAATAGTTTTAAAAAATATTGTCTTGTAGACACCCTACATGAATTCAATTTTTTCTTTTTTTCGATTGTTAAATATACTGAGGTTTTAAAGAGCAATACGTTTAGTTACTTGGTAGAATGTTTATTAACTAAAAGTTTGATGTCATTTTCAGATTCAATAGGAACTTTTGCTTTGCTGTAGCAGTTTCTTTTTCTCCATCAGATGGTTGGATAATGTAATACTGAAAATTATTGCGATCAAAAAAAATATTTTCAATATGGGTTCTACAAGCATGTAGGAGCCAAATTTAAAAAAAAAGTTTTAATCACAGAATAATCTATAATGATTTTAGATAGAATTAGAAATTTATCACTCATCTTGCTTCTTACTTTTCTTTACAAAGCCTTCCTTTCTCTTCCTTTTATGTAATCTTGATATTTTATTTTACTTGATATTTACTTTTATCTTGTTAATTTTTTTACAACAGTTTGATTGGATAAAGTTTTAGTACTTTTCTTTCTCTTTACACCTTTAAATACTTTTAAATTTTTCTGCTAGTGTTTTAACAATTATTCTATTGAAGAAGAAAATATAATATTTTTATACAAAAAAGTTACTAATAACTCAAAAGTTACTAAGTCTTTTTCAAAACTAGTATTCCCTGTGACCTTGAATGAAAAACTCCATAAAAAGAAGGATAAATAGCCATTATGTAAATTTGATGGTGAAAAGAACAATTTCAATCACAAGTTTATTTGTTATACCATGTAAATGTTAATTCACTGGTGCCACAGTTGGAATATACCTTGAATATATTGACAATACCTTGAAATAAATTGACTCCACAGATTGATATTGATATTTTGAAACTTCTTTTCCATGAATAATTAGTTATACAGGGTGTAAAAAAAGTTCTAGTAAAAAGTATAACTTAAAAAAATTGTCAGTACAATGTTTATTTTCAATAAATAATTTTGTTGTTCATACTTTTCTAGGGGAACTTTTCTCACACCCTGTATATGATTACATATTTCATGGGTATATCTTTATTATTATTATTATTATTATTATTATTATTATTATTATTATTATTATTATTATTATTATTATTATTATTATTATTATTATTATTATTGTCGTTGTTGTTATTATTATTATTATTATTATTGTTATTATTATTATTATTATTGTTGTTGTTGTTGTTATTATTATTATTATTATTGTTATTATTATTATTATTATTATTATTATTATTATTATTATTATTATTATTATTATTATTATTGTCGTTGTTGTTATTATTATTATTATTATTATTGTTATTATTATTATTATTATTGTTGTTGTTGTTGTTGTTAATCTTAGGAAAAGGTTCTTCAAGCAAATATGGCAAGTGAAGATATAATAGAAGAGCGAAGATTCTTAAGAAATGCTCAGAGAATTCTTATGGAACAGGAAAAAGAAGAATATATTAAAAATGTAACAAAATATTGCTATATTCGATAAATTTTTTTCTTTTGAAAAACTATTAAAATTTATTGACATAATAGAATCATAATTAAAACTTATCATATCATTTTAAAATTTTAAAGGTGATAATAAATATTAGCTTTGTTTTTAATCTATATATTTATTTTTAGCTAGTATTTTTTTTGTTAAAGTATTATAAATAAATTTGTTCTCTATAGCAGGGTGTGTTATTTAAAATGGATTTTTCTACACATAAAGTTTTTTAAAAAATGTTTTTGCTAAATAAAGGTACAGTTGCAGAAAATTATAAGAGAGCAGCAAAGAGAACAAGAAGAAAAACTAGCAAAGGTATTCAAAATATATTTTATTTGGACCTAAAAATGTTTTCTTCCAAATAAATTACAGCGTTTTTCTAATGCATGGATATTTTTTATTATGCAAATTCAATCTTTTATAAATGATTTTTGTGTGTGAAGGTTTTCATTATCAAGAACGAGACAAAAAAGTTTTGTTAATTTCTTTTTAAAAATGTTGAATCAAAATAATTTATAACAAGAGCACTATAGGTAAATGATGTGTCTAACTTAGCATGTAGTTTCTTTTTATACAAAGTGCATTAAAGTTTAAAATTAGTTGTATATGTAAGGGTAAAATATTTTAATATTTATAGTAAATAAAGGTTTACTATAAAAATTGAGAAATAATAGTTAAGAATCTGTAAACACAAAGTTTTTGTACCTTTTTAACTATTGTTTGTTAACTTTATTAGGTTTATAATGACAGTAGATTTTTTTAAATTGACATGGAAGTTATTTATGTTATATTTAGGTATGTAAATTTAAATAGAGACTTGTTTTTTTTATAGAACTTTGGCAGAAATTTTTGATAGAATTAAAAGATGAGTTAGTTAAATGTGTACTAATAGATAGAACTAATAGATGAGTTAGTTAAATGTGTATGATATAGTCCTTTCCACTATCAGTTATCATCAATTAGTTTTTTTTTTGTTTGTTTTTTTTTATTAAGTTATATGAAGTATGTTGACACCTAATATAATGAAACTTTTTTGTAAGGTCTCACTGCATCACCTTAAATTTTTCTGGTTTTAGTGCAAAATTTTGTAAATCAATTATATCATTATTTAGTAGATAGTTGTGTTTAGTTGTGTGTTGTTAGTTTCTTGCCAATGGTGTTTATCAATATCAAAACAATTCAGTTCAATAAGAAATAATTTACTAAGTATTTTGATGAACACAATGGTTAAGTTCACATTTGTTTTAGTTCATAAACTTTAATTGCCTTAATGAAAATATTATATATAGAATATCATAACAAATAATAATAGTATCTGTACTTGTTAAAAGCAAAATTATACTGACTTTGATATTGATGTTTGAAAAGCTTTTGATATTAGAGAGAAAAGATATGTATTGACTGCATTATATTGATTGAAGAAGAAGCATGATATTGATTAAAACCATGCCTATGATAAAATCAATAGTTGCTTTTGAATGATGCTTTGATTTGATAAATATTTAGAAAAACATCAAAAAGTGATGTTGGTCTTTTTTCAGTTGTACAAGAATCTAAAGCATTAAGAAGCTTTTAACTCATAAGTTGTATAACTAATTTTCTTCTTTCTTCTGCTTGAAGATTAAGGCAGTATTTAATGGGTAGTGTTTGGGTATAATTTTGTCAAAAGATATGTTTAGTAATTTATATTATTTATATTTTCTAATATTTTGATCAGTGAATGTTGTTTTTTCTTATCTGGAAGGCTTTGAAATCTTGCAAAATTGTTTAAGCTAAAAAATCAACACCACACTTTTAAAAGAAAATAAATTTAAAGATGCTATACACTTTTTTTTTTCTGACTCAGATTAGGAGAAAGACCTTTTTTGCATTAAGTTAACATAACAAAAACTAAAAATGTCACCAACAATTATTAGGAATTGCAAGCAATCAAATTAGAGACAATGAGAAATGAGAAACTAAAGCAGCAATATCGTGAAAACAGGTTGGTTTAATAATGGTTATAATGTTATAATAATTTATTTTTGACATCGTATGTTTTATGATAGCTAAAATAATTTTAATATAAGTAAGATTCTAGGTTACTTCAAACAATGGCTTTACTATAGTTTACAAATGATCTTGAGAAGTGAAAACCATTAGTTTCTCTATGTAAAGCAGGGTTGAGGTTGAATGATCATTTTTCAAATGTTGAATCACAGTTTTTTTTTGTTATGGTTGTATTCTTTTTTTTGTAAGTCTCAATTATTCAAATAATAGTCTGCTAGGAACTTAGAACAAATTAAATGCTTATATTTCAAAGGTAACCTGGTTTTAATTCAATTGATTGTTTTTTCAAATGAGTGAATACTAATATTATTTAATTGCTTTTGTTTTTTGTTTTTTGTATCCCTAGAATATATGCAAGAAAGTGCCCTTATTTTATGCTATTTTTGCTCCTTTCCTTAGCCTTTGCTGTTAGCTCTGCCACTTGATATGATATTTCAAGAGATATATTGTGGTGGGTCACTTTCAAAAAACTTTGAATCAAGATTTGGCTGGGAATTTTTCCTATGTCTTAAATAAAATATGAATGATTAAAAAATCTTTTTTAAAAAATTTAAATTTTGCTTATCAATTTTCAGGTTGAAAAATCTATATATTTTTTTTTGCAAAATATTCGTAGTTGCAAAATGTTTTTCTAATGATTCTAAAAACATTCTAAATCAATTCCTTGTTTTCAGAACTAGACCTCTTAAGCATAAAAATTGGCCCATAAAAAGCAATTTTATAACTATTAAGCTTTTGTATTTTTGTGAATATTTGTTTATTAAAAAGAAGTTTTTGTAAATATGTTTACATATCTTTACAAACATATGACTACATAACTTTACAAATATTGAGACAAAATAATATTTATTTTAAAATATGCAGAAAATCATACCTTGAATGACTTATCAGCAAATCTTATCTTGAATGACTAACTGCTAATGTTTCTATGATCCATTGTTGCTCTTATGCAACCATCTTTTTGTTCAAATCTAAAAACAGTTTATGGGGCGCTTTTATCTTCTCAAAACTTTGACCATGAATAGGGAATTAAGGAAGTAACATAGGAGTGTTTCAAAATGAGTTAAATTTAATAACTTAATTCTAGTACCATGACAAAATTTACCTTGCAATTTGTTCTGCATTTGAATACTGATTTAAATATTCAATCATGACCCTGAGAAATGATCCTGAAGCATAAAGAGAGCCATTTTCATCAAAAATCTTGTCTAAACTGGAAAATATTTCTTGATAATCAATGTAATTGTCTCATGTGTGTCAAATGTAGCTTTAATAAACTCATATTGTTTAAGTTTATTTGAGATGTAAATGGATATTTTTTGTCAGAAATTATAAAATTATCATTCTTCACTTTTAGTTTAGAGCTTCGTGAATTAGAAGCCAAATTGCGTGCAGGATACATGAATAAAGATAGAGCTGCTCAACTTGCTGAAAAACAAGTTTTACAGATCAGCATTGCAGTATATTCCAGAAATCATTTGTTACTTTTCTTCTTAAAATTTATTGTGATTTAAAATAACAAAAATAAAAAAAGTTTTAAAGATGATAAAAAAAAAGTTTAAGGATGATAAGAAAAATCTATAAATGATTAAAAAAAAGTTTTTACTCCTTTTTATAGACTGGTTTTATTTAAGTATATTCTTTTTTAAATTCATTAATTTTTTAGCAAAAGGAATCTGAAGCAGCCAAAGAAATGCAAGAAGATTATGAACGTGCTGAAATGCTAGAACAGATAAAAGAGCGTGAGCGTTGGGAGAGAAATGTTCAGTATCATGAACACCTTGATAAACAGTTGCATGAGCAAGAACAAATCAAACACCAGCAATATGAAGAGTTTCTCAGAGAAAAGCATATGATCGATGAAATTGTAAGAAAAATTTATGAAGAAGATCAGAGGTACTTGGTTAAACTTGGAAGATTGCTTTACATATAAAGATTTTACCAAGAGTTTGGTTATTACTTGCAACCAGATTCTAACCTTTTCCCTCAATTACAACTGCTGAATTAATGTCATAATGATTTTTATATATAGCTCTCAAACAATTTTCAAAAGAATATGATAATAAGCAAAAAAACCAAAATATTTTTTAGCTGTTACAATTATTGTTACAACAATTGTTACAACAATTGTTACAACAATTGTTGCAAATTTTATATTTTAGAGAAATAGAATCAAGGTTGTTAAAACAAAAAGAAAATAGGGAGCTTATTGAAGAGTTTATGAAAAAAAGAGAGCAGGTGTGTTAGTTGTTTAAATTGTTGTGTACAGATTAAATTTTCATAGATAATTAAAATGCTCTGCAAGTTAAACTCAATAATAAAATGTGTTAATTGGATCTATTATATAGTGGAAGTTACAGGAACTCCAGAATGTGAAAGAAGAAAATGAGCGCATTATGAAGTTTGCTGAGGAGATACAGCTTCGCGAGAAAGTAAGAATAATGGAACGAAAAAAGAAAGAACAAGCTATTAATGAAGTCCAAAGAGAAGTAAGTTATTTTAAAAAAGCTCTAAAAAAGATGGTTTATAAATATTACTTTGAGATTAAATCTCAGTTAGACTGAACTGTTTCAAATTCTTCATTACTTTTTAATAAAGTTAAAATGCTTAAATTATTGCTTGTTTTAATCAAAAGTTAAAACAGCTCTTCAGGTTATATGTTTTAGGTTATATTATAGGTTATATATTTTAAAAACAGACAAACAATGCAGTGCGAGTTTAGTTTCTTCAAATATATTGCTCATTTCTGTTAATATTAAAAATTTACTTACAAATGTTTACATATTTTATTTTTTTTGTTAGTTATGTATAACTTTTAGTTTCTATTTATTTTACCTTAAATCTACCTTAAACATTTTTTTTTTTTTTTTTTTTTTATACTATTTGAAGTTAATTCTTTTATTTGCAATCACTTTTAACTTTGTTTTTATGGTTTTTTGACATAAATGTCAACATATATTATTATTTGCATCAGAGAATATTAGCATTAGATGAAACTTATTTAAACTATTATTGATTCTTTAGTGAATCACCTTTTGCTCAAATGTAAATAGCTAGCTGAGTTTCTCTTTTTTGTTAAATATCAATTTACTGCAAATGGCTTTTTTTTCAGACTGTGATTGTTAGGTCAATAGTAGAGTAGATCATGAAAATGATTTGTATAAATATTGCATGTAAAAATATAAATATAGTCTGTAATCTTTTTTACTACTTTATCTTTTTAGCTTTCTAAAAAGTTAGCTGCACAACAATACGAGAAAGAAGAAACAGAAAGGTACTTTAGTATGTATATAAAATGATCAGTAATCATTTTGAAGTATTGGTATAATTTGTTTTTTTTAAACTCTTATATAGAATTCGAACAGAACTTTATTTTGAAGAACAAGAAGAGAATGACCGTCAAAAAGAAATGGTATTTTTAAATATTTTAAAAACAATTGCTTTTAGCCAATTAAGTTATTTAAATTATTTTGTAATTAATGTTAAAGTTTGAAAAATATATATATAAAGTTTCCAAGTTAAATTGGATTATGCAACTTGTTTTTTTAAAATGCATACAATTACTCAAATATTCACATTATTTGATAAACTTCAAGCTGCTGGTGGAGAAGCGCATTCGTGATCGTTTGGAGTTACAAGAAACAATAAAAGAGCAGCTTTATTTGAGAGAGAAAAAAAAAGCTGCTGAAAAAGAAGAAGAGGAGGAATTTAGACGAAAGGTATTTTTATTTGCTATAAATTTATTTGCTATAAATTTATTTGCTATAAATTTATTTGCTACAAATTGATAAAAATTAATTTGCTATAAATTTTTTAAGATGAAAAAAAAGAAGAGTGCAATTTTTGTTCAGTACCATTGTACCATTGTCTGTGTTGGTGCCTTTTTGTGTTTTAACTTGTTTTTTTTTGTTTTTAAAAATTGTTTTACTTAAAGAAATGTGGTTCGTAAAGTTTGTTTTCCTGAGTTTGCAATTTTTGATAAACTAAACTTTTAAGATCAATTTGAAAGTTGCTAATATTGTGTGCTGGAAATATGCACCTTAAGCTTGTTTAATAGGGAGGCCTAAAAACTTTTTTCTTTAAAACATCTTGTGTGTTTTTATCATGGCATTGAAATTTAAAACCATGATTTTTTTTTTAATTAGATGTGAATATTATTGCTATATATAAACTCAAAGATTAAATAAATTAATTTTTTTCTTTCAAAAAATTAAAAAAATATGAAAGTTATTTATAACATTTTAATGCTCTTTTGTTTGAAAAAGCTGGAGGAAAAAAAGGGGAAATAAATTGTCTTTAATTGAAGCCTGGTATGACTTCTGTTAAGTTTCTTACAATTGATTCCAATAATCATTACTTTTTCTTAATAGCCTCCTATGTGTATAAAAAACTTTAATGTTGATTGTTCTGGTTGAACTTTTTACCTGAATAAATATAACTACACACACACACACACACACACACACACACACACACACACACACACACACACACACACACACACACACACACACACACACACACACACACACACATATATATATATATATATACATGCTGGGTATTTATTGATTTGTTTTCAAAGACATTATACATTAAGTATATCAAAGACATTGTTTATTAATCATTTTAACAAATGTTTTAACATTTTATATAACAGGTATTTAACAAACATCAATTTAAGACAAAAATTCTTTTTAATTTGAAAGAGTTAGAATTGTTACACTTTGAGAGGCGAGGCTATTTTCTGTTAAAGTTCTTTACTTGATAACAAAAATCCTTGTAAATAATTGGCATACGAGCTAATTAAATGAATTTTTTCCTGATAGTTGGAACACAATTTGTTTTCAAAACAAGATTCAACAACTTTGTTTAACCTTTGCAAAACTTCAATTATTGGGATGGATTTGTGTGTTGAGAGACTTTCAGCACATTGAAAAAGATTATCAGATTTTTTCATCATTGTAAGGCTGAGGATTATGTGATAATTTGTCAGCCATTCATTTAGAGAATCCAATACATTCTTAAGATATTTTAGAATGTAGCTGACAACACCAATTATCATGTGCAGTTGTATAAGAGATATAATGTAAAGCACAAGTAAGTTGTCAAAATTTTTAAACCAAATTGGAAGGTGAACTGTGTTTTCAAAATATATTGCTGTTTTGATATTTTTTCTGGCAGTGACATCTTAAGCTTTTTTGATTGATCCAATTGTTCTTAGGGACCCAGTTAGATGTAGATCTCTGGAACTGATGTTCACCAGCAGTACGGATGCATGCTGGAGTGAACCTGAATGCCACAGATAATGTTTACAAGTTTCATGTCGTATGATAATCTGCATGTACAAGATCCATTAAAATTTTGATATTGTTGTAAGATTCAGGCAAATCCTTGCAAATTGTAACCAGTAACTGTTGATTGAAAACACAAAAATAATCAGAGAAGAAAAAATTAAAAACAATTTAAGGTGATATAAAATGTTTGGTAATAAATTACATTTGTACCTAATTGGACTGGAAAACAATTTCCACCAGATTCTTGATGGATATTAATTGTTCCCATTAGAGAAGCTGGAGCTGTACAGAGAACATGTTTGGATATAGTTTCAGAAGCCAGTTAGATTTTTGATGCTAATTCCCTTTAACTCATGCAACTTCACAAGTTAAACACTCACAAATGGTTGTTGCCCATGTTTTTTTTTAATAGTTTTATAGACTCAAAATCAAAAAACTCTGGAAGTAGAGCAGAATGCCCCTCACTTAACCTTTTGATGGATGATCTGCAACTTTCACAAACACCTTTTGGAACACGAGTATCTACAAAATCAATAATTTTTTTTCAGAACTTCCAATGCTTTTTGCTTAACAAATTCAGTTAACTCACATTGATCCTTATTTTAAAAAAATAAAACAGAAAACTCTTCAGTTTTCTTCATGTTTTCTTGTTAGAGGCATTTTTATGAATGGTGCATTTTTGTTCAAAAATCATAATTATATACCTTAAAATGCAAAGTACTCTTATCAACTTGTTAATCCTTTAAAATTACTGCCAGATTGATTATATATTTTCCCTAATTCTTAAATACAAATAATACCACAATCAGATTAGATTCAATCTGATTGTGTTATAATTTGCACAATAAATATCTAAAAAAATGTGATCTGAAGGTGATCACAAGTAATACTGTTTATGTATTATAACTTATATCATTGTTAGTATTATTACTTATATTATATATCAGACTGTTTACATTTGTAATGTCACTTACTTTTAAGTCAATATATCACTAACAAATTATTTACTCTATTTATACAAATGTTAAATTAGTTAAAATAGATATAATTGGTTTTTAATAGTCATCATAAGTGTGCCATACTTGGCACACTTATGTTAATCTGGCATATTTTAATAAAGGATTTTCTCAAGTCATGAGGTTAATGCTAAATGTAATTTTGGGGAACAGTGTAGCAGTTTGAGTTTTCAATATCTGGAAATGTTTTTGCACTTGTTACTTGAACTAATGAACTTATATATTGTTGTTAAATTGAACTAATGAACTTATATATTGTTGTTAAATTGAACTAATGAACTTATATATTGTTGTTAAATTGAACTAATTAGTTGTTAAATTGTTATTGAATTAATTGTTGTTAAATTGTTATTTTGGTTGTTTTTTTGGGCATCAGATTCATTCAAACTGGTGTCAATTATGATTTTATTTTTTCCTTTTCTATGTTATCACTACTCAGGTTCTTATTCTACATGATCTTTTATGTAATTTTTTTTTAGCTCTTATAAGGTTATACATGTACATCTTCAAATGTAACCATCTTATTAGTCTTTTATTTATTTACATATTTATATATATTTTTTTGTCTTTTTGTTCCGATTTTTATCTTTATTAATCATTAGTTTTCAGTTTGCAAAATCTTAGCAAACAAATCTTGAAAATCTACCAGCTTCCTGACTGTCAACTGGAGTTTCAGTTTAACATGGTCAATCTACTAGTTTTTATAAATACCTTACTATAAATAACAATATATGCACTAAACTTCCACAGAATAATTTTTAGTCAAAGACTTATCTAATTAAAATAGGACACGAATTAAAAATATAACACCAGCGGGATAATTAAACTTAATGATGATATTTGTTATTGAAAATTTTTTGCCATTTACATTTTTTTTTATGCATTTCAGTGAAAAAAAAGCTCACAAAAAAATTTTTAATTTTAGTTATCCAAAAATATACGCATGCGTATTAAATGTCTAGTTTTGAAGTTTGTTTACTTCAGATGATAGAAAAATTCTCTGAGGATGATCGCATTGATCAAATGAACGCGCAAAAGAGAAGACTGAAACAGCAAGAGCATAAGCGAGCCGTTGAAAAACTCATCGAAGAAAGAAGAAACAAACTGCAACAAGATAAGGTAAATGTTGTAAATATTTACAGTGGCATATTGTAGGGTGCGATTGACACACATTTTCTAAGAAAGCGTCGCTCTATATAATGCATCAAAGTTGCATTATATAGAGCGACATATCTTAATTTGCAACATATCTCAAGCATGCTTCAAAAATTGTTGCATCAAACGATGACGATTTTTTTCTTTGGTGGTTTTTGTGTATTTAAGTTTTTGTTTTTTTTTTTTACCCCTCAGAAAACTGGTTTCTACCCCTCATGATGCTACCGTAAGCAACACGTTGATTGATTTCATTAAACGAAGAAATATTTGCACACTTTCTTTGAAAATTGATTTCATCACTCAACAATAAAGATAATTAGAAAAAGTTTTTGTTTTTTGCTCCTCAGCAAAAAAAAAAAAAATTAAACTATGTTTTGTTTAAGGGATCGTCTGTAAAGTGCGTACGAGTGTCATTTGCAATATGTATAGACATGCTTTGACTCAGAAATCCTTCGTTTGAAATTCTACTATTTTGTATATCATTTAAAATGTGAATTTTTGTCTGCAGTTGCGCAGTGGCTTTTGAGTTTTTATTTTAACTACACAGTATCAATATTTTTAGCAACGTGCAATTGAAGAACAAAAGGAAATGGAGCTCATTGAATCGCATAGAATGCAAATAATTGAGGAAGAAAGACAGCGTTTATTGCAAGAACATGCCAGTAAACTTGTAGGATATTTGCCCAAGGTACTCTTTTGATGTCATCTTTTGATATTTACGTGTTTTTTTATTTTGATATTAATGTCTGAACTCTATAGATCTTTTTTAAATATCCGTTATATACCATCAAAGTAATTTTATAAGATGTCCTACAGGTCTTAGTTTTTTGTTTGTTTGTTTGTTTTGTTTTGTTTTTTTGTTGTTTTTTTTTCATTTTCCCATCTAAGTGAGAAATTGGAATGTTATTTTTTTTTTCAATTAAAAAATTAAGGGCGTTCTTCGTGATGTTAACGATCTTCAATTGTTTGATGAACGATTTCAACAAGTTTACTCTAAAAGAGAATCCGAGAGCTTCGATGAATCCTAATCATAAAATATGTGTGTGTGTATATATATATCTATACGTATACGTAAACATATATATACATTTAAATTTACATTTATGATATATGTGTGAGTGTAACTAACTACATTGTCGAGTGTATTTATCTAAAGAAGTTTATTTTTATTTATTGTTCACCAAATTTTATTTTTAAAATTTTTAAAAGATGTTTTAGGTTATTAATTTGAACACATAGTTTTAAGAAACTTTTTTTTTTTTTTTTTTTTTTTTTTTTCTGTACCCTTGTTTTATTCTATAAGATCACAGATTTTTATTTTTAATGGTAGAAGCACTTTTATTTCTTCATTTCAAGCCTATAGCATTTTTAATGGTAGAAGCACTTTTAATTCTTCATTTCATAGCATTTTTAATGGTAGAAGCACTTTTAATTCTTCATTTCATAGCATTTTTAATGGTAGAAGCACTTTTAATTCTTCATTTCAAGCCTATAGCATTTTATGCTTCTGATGAAAGTGATTCGCGTGCTGTCAAAAAATTTATTAGAAACATAAGGTTAAATGATCATTACAAAAAAAACTTCTGAATAAATGAATGACATTTAGATAATCTTGACGTAGTTTCATACTTCAAAAAACTTTGCATGAACTAAAAACAAAATTACCTTCATCTTTTTTTAATGAGAACATGTTAATTCTTCTAATCGTAGTTCCTACTGGATGAAATGCATAGCGAAACAGTGTGAATGTAATTTAAATTTTATTTCTTTTTTTTTTTAAGTATTTTGATCTGCTGCAGATTTGTTTTTTGATCATTCACACAAAATGAAAGTAAAGACCAAAATGATAATGACCCATGGGATTTTTAAAATATCTCGAGAACTATTTAATCGATTTTGATAATATTTTTAAAGTTTTAAAGCAAACTTGTCTTCAAATATACTAAAGCTTTTAGAAAGCATCATCTTCGAGCTGATGACGGTATTGTGTCAATTTAGTGCGGTCCCCTCACATGAGCTTTTAGACAATAGTTTTCGTAAAATTTCGTGATGTAACACCCCAGATTCAGTGGATTTAATTGATGTCTGCTGCAATTTTGTTCTTTTTACGTAGCTCATATTTCAAGCCCAAAAAGTTTCAATTGGATGAAGTTGTGGCAGGTTTGCTGGATTCGTGTTATTTGCTAATTTTGTCTGTTTTAATTGATTTCAGCAAAACATCAGACTTCATTCCTTTTGGGGTTATATAAAATTTCTGGCCTGGGAGTGTTGAATTATCGAGCGCGTTTTTTGGTCTTCTCTTGTTTGTTGTTGGTATTTTCCAGGGAATTTCTGCTCTACTCTCAACTCCTTAAAACTTGGTTGGCTTTTAGAATGACACTCCAAGAAATATGCACATGAAAGTTTTCAGTAGTATGCATGTCTAGTTTCAAAACATCAACAAAGTTGTCGTGGAAAACGTTACAAACAATATACAGTAATCGTCAGATAACCGATTAAAAGAGCAAACATCCACCTATTTAAGAACCCAATAAACACTTTTGCTAGATTTATATTAGCAAACAAGACCTACAGCTAATATTACTTATATCTAATATATAATGATGAATGTGAGTGTGTTAGCTGTGTGTATGTACGATATACAAATATCAACCGTTCTTGAAATTTTGCACAGCCCGCTTTTTTTACACGGGGAGCGTCATTGGCGCAAATATTGGAAACAGCAAATAATTTGTTGGAAAACAGTTTGAAGGAAAAACAAAGAATATATGAGAAAGCTCTCTGCTAAGAATGAAAAACAAAATTAATGGAAAATATTTTTGTGTTTGCTTATATATTTTTGTAAAATAAATTGTTGTAGAATTAAACTTTTTCATTATAATTCAACAATCTTTTTTTTTTTATTATTTCAATTCAATATACTTTTTTATTACAAATCAACATATAGTTTATCCCGGGTATTTCAGCTAGGATTTTAATATTTGTTGTATATATTCATATTTATTGTTTTTGATTATTGAGAGGTAAAATTTTTATTTACTTTTCATGCTCTTTGAGCCGAAATTCTGAGTTTTAACTTTATATTTTGTTGCATATTGTATATTTAGTTTGTCCTTCCATTTTGACCCAAATACTTCCACATTTCACAAATTTGAAAATTTTTTATATCCGGAAAACTTCCGATGTTACATGATCACGTTGGTATTATCATTCCATGACTAAGATACCGGCATACTACGAATTCGAAGTTAGGGAAGGAGGTTGAAGCGCCTAATTAAAATCCAACGTTGTTTATTATTTTCAAAATGCCTGCATAAAATTTTGAAAATTTACCGATAAACTTAATGTTCCGATCAAAATATTTTTTCAAACTAAGAATCTTTTTGATTTAAAGTAGGTTTAGTTTCCAGGTATGCTTCTTAAAGCATTAAAAACTATTTCCGTACTGCATTATTTCCTGATATAGAACCCCTTAAAAGCTCCCATATATTATCTTAGATTATATTATTATATTGCATTAAATCTCTATTTAGCTTATAATATTACTCTTAGTTTATTGTACATAAAGAAATTTCAGCATCCCACTGGTCAGCAGTAAAGAAATCAATCTTTACTAAAAACTATGGGTAAGATAATCTGTTAGATGTTCATGTGTATTTACAGCTTTTTATTTTTATTATTTTATTTTTTCTACCTTTTTGTTTTCTTATTGTTTATATATTAAAAAATTAAAGAATTTATTTTTTAAAGTTTAAGTTTAGTATATATTTACAAAGAACTCCAAAAAGGGAAATTGGGAAGTTGAATATTTCAAAGAGAAATTAGAGTTTTTTTCTGTGCTAATTTTAATATCTTATTTTGACATAATTTAGAATAATTTTAAATTAGTCACTCTCATTATTTAAAATATTTTTTTCTTTCACTTTCTCTTTTCAGTTCGTATAAAAATTTTATTCTTAGGCTACTTATTTTATACTTGTTTTTTATTTTATACCTATTTTATACTTACTTTACCTTGTTGCATCTCCAATTGACAGGGGAGATTAGCTTGTTTAAGAAAGAGGAAAAGGGTTTGTAGCTTGGAAGTTTTAAGATACATTTGATAACCAACTAAGAATTGGGCTACTCATCTAACTCTTTTGTGCAGTGGGTTGTTGTGTAACAACACATTAAAATAATATTCTCATGAGGAACTTTTTCATATTAGTATGACTTTATAGGAAGAAGCACAGATCACTTTGTTCTAGTTTTAAAAGCAGGGGCTAATTAAAAAAAGAAGTCAAATATGTTCTTACACACTAACCATAAACATATAAGTTTGACAGAATTAAAATGGTGGTAAAAGGCTAAACATTTACATATTGCTCTGATATGAAATTGCCTGTAAATAAGAAATTTCACAAGATTACTAACTGCTTAATTTTTAATATTACCAAAATTTAATTGCAGGTATCTATTCTAATTTAAAATCATAGTCAATTGATGTTTTCTCATTGGTATTTGTAGTAACAATAATATTCTACTATATATAATTGATTAATTACATATTTGATTTTGTTTAACTATATATTTGACTATATCTGACATTAATTATATAATTAATTTCTAAATTTGTCTCAAATATACTTTTGCATTTTAGCTTCTTCTCAGTCAAATTGGGAAAATTTCTTTCAAGAGGCTGGAATACCCAGCAAAATTGCTCAAAAGTAAGTTTTTAATGTAGTTTGCTTAAATTGTTTTCACCATTACTTGTTATAAAACTTATTTAAATTTTAACAGCTATGCAAGCATATTCCATGACAACAGAATGCGCCTAGACATGTTGAGTGCATTAGATAAGGTGAGTCATGTTATTTCAGACTGGCCAGTTAAATAGCAACAGCTTTTAATTACTAACTTCTTTAAAAGATGAATTATTTTTCTAAATGATTATTGATAACAATACTGTTTATGAATATCGTTGATTGATAAGTTTAAAGATAAAGGCTAATCAAAAGTCAACTTTGAAGATTGAAGATCAAATGTTAAGAAATTAATTTAGTTTCTTTACTTGATAATTTCTTTTCATTTGCTTTTATTAAAGTCATGTGAATAACTTAACATAACATAATAGAAAACTTCTAACATAACAGATCTAAACCATGCCATTTTATCAAATTTAGCACACAATCAGGCAAACAAGTGGACCCATTAATCAGGTTTCTGTAGTCAATTTACTTAATATGATGTCAGAAGGTTGCTAAAATAAAAAACTTTCTTTTTCCAAAAATAACAAAATATTAACAAGTATAATAGGTCATCATGTTTGCATGAAACTTTCAATTTAACCATAAGTTATTCCTTTAAGTTGTTTCTTTTTTCTGAGAATCTAAAACTAGTTTTGTTCTTCATAGAGTGTTAAGTCCAGGTAAATATAGTCAGCATTTCTATAATAAATTCCATAAATGATTTATTCAGGATGTTCTTCGTGACCTTGGAATTAAAGCTGTTGGTGACTCCATTGCAATTTTGCGTTATGCAAGATCAAAACAAACTGAGGTATAATTATCTATTACTAAGTAAAATAATGACTTTTCTTTGAATAAAGCTGAAATATGCTTAAACATTAATAATGTGCTTAATGCCGCATGCTATGTTCTAAAAGATACAAAATTGATCATATGTTTGTAGTTTTGAGTAGATGATTAAAATATGAAGAAAGAAAAAAATATATATATATATTTAGGTATCCAGCAAGCATCTCTTTAAAGCCCTTTCACTTCCCATTTATTTTAATTTTTGTCTACTTTTAGATGTCTCGTTACCATTCTCCATCTCCCGAAGTTGTAGCTGTAAAGTCAAATTCATTGCCAAAAAAAAATGCTACTAATTTATTATCAAACGTTTCAACAAGCATGTCAAATGTTTCAGTAAATGTATCATCATCCTCTCGTAATTCTGCATCATCTGTTAGTCAAAGAACAAACGATAATGTTGAAGTAAAACCGAATAGAGTTTGTAGGTGTTTTTTAAGCGATGTTTACAGTCTAATTAACATTATTAGGAATGAAAAAGTTTATTGATGTCATTAATTCACATTTAGCTTCCAAACCAGAAAGTTCTTCTAAAATCACTTCTGTTGTTAAAACAAAGGGTAATAGAAAGACATTGTCAGATCGATTCTGTGAGTATGAATCAATTACAAAAAAAAAGAAACTGGAAGAGGAAGAAAATGAGAAAAAAAGACTTGAAGAAGTAGCAACATTGAAACAAAAAACAAAAGGCACTATTTTTACAATACAACTACCTTCAAAATATGACAAAGAATTTAAGAAAACTACTGAGTTGACACCTAAATCGCAACAAAATGTAACTGAGGTAACACCTAAATCGCAACAAAAGCTAACTGAGGTAACACCTAAATCACACAAAAAAGTTACTGAGTTGGCACCTAAACCACAACAAAAAGTGACACTTGTTCCAGGTAAGTAATATTATGCAATTTGCTTGTTGTGTCTATACATTTATAACGTTCTATTGTTGTTATTTGGTGTTCCTCTTTTCCATTAGCCCAAGGTAAAACGTTAGATCGTAAGAAACAACCCACTTCAATATTTGATCGACTTGAAAAATCTTCTGTTGCAGTGCAGGTAAGTTATCAAGTTATGGAAGATTTTCTTTCATGCTTCTGAATTAAGGTATGATGGGGATTTTTATTTCTTAGACTCAGCAATCTTCAACGAACAAGTCGGCTGTCTTTAATCGTCTCGGTATGACAAAAACTGACCTTTCGTCTTTAACCTCAGTTGAGGCTTCGACTGTTCATGGTATTACTAGGCCAAAGAGTGTCGCTCCAAATAAATCGATTCAAACTGTTGATTCAGGCAGCGTTTTTAGTCGGCTTGGGAAAAGATAGTAGGTTTGTTTTAGTAGGAGAACATAATATGAATTTAAAGTTTGTTGATTTTGCAATCTCTTTGGTGTTTTAATTTGAGACTGAATGAAATTGTAGTAAAAACATTTGGATATTTCCAGTTTTTGTAAGCACGTGCCTGGTAATTAGTAATAGCGAAAGTCTAATTTTCAAAATTACTCTAAAATTTGTAGAAGTATTTGTAAATATTTCATTTTTAAAATGAGTGTAGTTAGGTAGATGAATTTGAAATTCAATAAGCTGGTTTAAAAATTCTACGGTTATTCAACGTTTCTATATCTTTTCAATTATGGGAGGATTCCTGCGTTTTTTTAGGATGTTTTTATTTCTATAAAATTCTGATGTAAAAAGTGTTTTTAACACGTTACACTCATTATTTATTGTGTCGAATGTAAAAATGATACAAATGTTACTTCAACACGAAAAATTGAGTTCAATTTCTATAAAGTAATCTTTTAAAGGTCTTTAGTTATCGCGTTTTCCATAAATGTCAAAGGTAATGCATTGTGTAAGATATCTTATTCCTTTATCTAATTTTAATTGCATTAAACCTTTTGGGGATGATCTTTAAAAAATATTTGGTATCTTGATGCGGGAATAGTTTACCATGCTATTTTTACAACCTCCCCCACAAATCTTTTCTCTAGTGACTTTTTTCTTTTGTTACCTCACCATTGACCATTTTTCATAAATTTTCTATTGAATTTTAGTTTCGGCATTCTAATTTTGTTATATTAAAGCCATTTCACAGCTTTAAAAGTCGTTAAAAAAAAAAAAAGTAAGCGTGTTATCGTCAGCTTATGGAAAGATTACTTCATCAAGTGTGCTTATATAGATATCAGCACACTTGATGAAATATATTATTATTTATTTCTATTAAAAGAAAAAAAGTTGTTAAAAAATCTATAATGGGGCACAATATTCAAAAAAATAATACATTAAAAAAAAGGGTGTGTTCAAAAATTTTTTTTATAATAAAACACCTAACTCTTCTTAGATGATTATTTTAGTACATCTTGGGCTAATGGAAAAGAGGAACACCAAATAACAACAATAGAACGTTATAATTGTATAGACAAAACAAGCAAATTGAATAATATTACTTACCTGGAACAAGTGTCACTTTTTGTTGTGGTTTAGGCGCCAACTCAGTAACTTTTTTGTGTGATTTAGGTGTTACCTCAGTTACCTTTTGTTGTGATTAAGGTCAAAAGGCTTTTCTAGATCATGAGAACAAAGAACAAACTTTTGCAAGGTGTTTTACAGGCTTATTATATAATGATATTGATACACGCATAGGCGCCGAGTCCACGGGGGTAAAGTTTAAACATAGCGTATCTAAAACTACCATTACACTAAGTTTAAAAACAATAAAAATAAATGAAACACTTCATAATGTTTAAAAGTGTATTTTTTGCCACTGAGTTCTAAATAACGTTCGTTTTGACGTGGTATTGTTATTTTTCTATTTTTTTTACTTTATCTGTGTAGTTACAAAGTTTCTTTACGACAGTAATTACTTATATACACTTTTTTACAAGATTAAAAGTGGTTAGTTGATCAAGATTTTCCAGAGTGCATATTTTTCTGACTAGAGACCATATATATCCCATCGTCTCTGATATCTTCTTTCAGTTGTTATGATGTTCTGAAGAATCTCTCACCATGTTCCTCACTAACATCACCCTTTTTTCGGGGAAGAAATCGAAGTGAATATGCAAAAAATGAACCTTTAAGGACATACGAAATGCCAGTTTTTTGAATAAACTCAACAAGGTTTGTTAACAGTTGTTTGTAATTAGTGTCCTTATTATTAACTAGGAATCCAAAATTTTAATCTCGAAATCCACACCAAGCTTCTTTTTCAACTTTTGTCATCTTTCCAGTTTTTCTTTGAGTTTTACAAACATTCAACTTGAGTTCAGCATAATTTATTTTGTAAATTATTTTAACTTTATTTTAGTTTTCTTTCTTTTGTGCCAAATGTACAAGAGGCAAAGATAGATATTTATTTAAATTGTGGAGCAAAAAAAAGGCAATTTGAAAAAACTACATCGACTTAAAAACCACTAGAAATATAGACCTCAGCAATACATTTTCCTTTACCATTGGCTGGGAGCCTTTTTTTTTCTTGGATTTTAATTGTTTACTTCTTTTTTTAACCTTATCTTTCTTTTTATTTACAGATCATCGAATACTTGACTTGTTAAGCAATATTTTTTATATATTTGTTTTTTTTTGATAAATCTTCTCCATTTATTGCAAACTGCATCATTACACTGTTTACACTATTCGCTCTATTATCAAAAAAGATTGTTGCAGAATTGATACCACCTATAAAAAGTCTTTTGTAACAAAAGTATTTTTCGGACAGCGTGACCATCCAACACTGTTGAAGCCTTCGATGCCATTTTGGGTTTTTCCGCAAAGACATTTTCATAATAACTCATCACTTTAAAGTTCTATAAATCTTAGCAACGAAATTTGAAAAGCCCATGATGTTAAACTTATATTCTTTTTGTAGGTGTTTATTAACAAGTTATTTAAATTCTGTCTGATAGCAAGGTCATAGAAAATTTGTATCGAATTTATTGTTTTATCTGTTAGCTTACCACGATCAGTTAGAGATTTTTTTGTTTCTTTTAACTTTTCACAAAGTCTGCTTTCACATTTCTTTAGTATGTGTCCAATACTTTCTAATTCAATTGGGTCAATATAATAGCCATTATAAACAATAGAAGTAAAAACTTCTTTGTGTGATGATGAAAAACTTCTTTGTATGATGATCTATCATCAAGGTAATTAAACTTTTTAAAAAAATTTAACTAAGGTAAAATTAGTAAGTATTTTACGCAAAATATATTTTCTGAAAGAATGATAAACTTTTCAAAAAAAAAAAAATTCAATAAAAACTTAACGTTTTTCTATATGAGCCACCTTAAGTGAATAAAACCAATACCCGATTAAGAGAAACATTATAATGCTTCCATCTTATAACACTTTACTGTACTTTTAGTGTACAATGGGTAATACTCGTTATTTGGTAATTTATGTACACACTGCTTACCATATGATCAAAAGATATTAAATTTACTTTTATTAGTTAACAAAAGAGAGCCCCATGGAAAATAACTTCTATTACACGTCCTCTAATTATATGTGACGTTTAATTTAATTTTAAATTGCTTTTAATTATGCTGAAGATAAAATGGTAGATTTCTTTTAGCTTCAACACTTTTTTGTAACTTAAGAGCATTTTAAATGTTCCAACTGAGAGTCGTATTTGTCTTGTAAACATGACTTTCCACTGTTTTTAAGTTGCAGATTTAGTAAGAATTTAGCTGAGGTGTAATGTGCCTTTCTGCCTATATTATCTAAAGTTAGAACCGTTCTATGAAATTTTTGTTTACATATGTTGATATCCCACCTTGTTTATTTTAAAATTGTGCATTTATTACAAAATTAGGGAATTTAGTTTTAATTGAACTTTTATTAGACTACATTAACTTTTTTTTTTGCGAAATTTAAAACACGGTTTTACATTAATTGCAAATAAGTGACTGAATAAACAAACAACAATTAACCAACTTACTATAAATAAAAATGGACATAATAACATTATTTAAAATAAAAGTGCAACACTTATGTATAAGAAGCAATAACAACTAAAATTTTTCAAAAGCAGGAACGTTACTACAATTAGATATTATTTCCATTATCATATATAAGAGAAAGTACTTATATTTGAGAGAGACATCTGTCGTAGTGCTGGTTATAATGGGGATAGTTTCCCAAATAAACCTTCACACCAACCTTATCACGATATTTTTAATAGTAAATTTATTTTTAGAGGAGTCTAACAGAAAAATATTTATTTATTACATTTGAATAACATAATTACATAATTATAATTACATAATTATATCATTACATAAATATATGAATAACAACTAGACAAGAATTCCTGATATTTATGCGGTATGAGGACAAATTCCGTATTGTATTTTACTGCTATATTAAAAATTGCTTTAGTTATGCCATCAAGAGAAAATTTCAAAATTAATTTTTGATTTTTCATAGACTTGTTAATAATGTTAAAATTTGAAAAAAATTTCAAGTACAAACTCAACTAGCAAAGTACCATGGAATGATCTTACCCTGGGTAAATGATTTTACCTTGGGTAATTACTACAGCAACTCAATCCAAAGTTATTGACATATTCAACATCTAAACAAGTGAGATCAAACCACGTTTTTAAAGACTGGTATCATATGATACAGTGATGACCTAAACCTGTAAGTTCATCATATTAAGAGTTTAAGAAAAGATGGCATTTCATTGATAGGATAAATTAATAGGTTAACACTTCGTATATAGATAAGTTATTCTTTTTCATCCCTTGTTTTGAACTTGCAGCCTATAATTCGAAGAAATTCGCTTTTTATTGAATAAAACTAAACTAACTGATTAAATGTAAATAAAGAAATTTAAAAGTAGAAAAATGGTTTGAAAAGCTCATCAAATTAGTTTTTTCTTCTCTGATCCTCAAAAGTGATGTCATTGGTGTTAGGTAAAAAATGATTACTTATTATAGACGTAATTAAAATGCATCACATATGCATCGCATATTTTTAAAACAATCCTCAAAATTTGATAAATTTGATTAAACCGTGACAAAATTCTGTCATCTCGTTACCATAGAAATGCTTCTAATTACAGGCATTATTTTATATGCTGCTGATTAGTGTTAATCTTTTGCATTACAATATCAAATTTTCATCTTCTGACACAAGTCGTTGATGAAGAATAAGCTTCTCTGTTTGTTTCCTTTTCTTTTTCACCATGAAGGCGTCGTTTAAAATTTCTTCTTGAAGAAGTAACAGTACCTCATTCATTATTAGCTGCCATCTTTGCCCAGCATTTTCTGATTTACAAGCTTGGATATCCACGTTAATCTCGTTTTGAGAAGAAGCTGTTAAACAGTAATCCCTTCTTATATTTGGGATTACGTGCCCAAGAGTACTGTCAGTTGTCCAGATCTAGAAAAACTAAACTAAAGTATCAGCGACCAAAAAAATATAATTTTTTCTAGAATTTTCTTCCAAAAGAATATTTTTCACTTCTGTAATGTAAGGCTAAGTGAGAAAAACATTTACCTGTGTACCATCATTTTTATCGCATCTTTTAAGGACAACCTGAGTGGAAATCATATTTTTGATTGATAAACAAAGTGGTTTCGATGCTGCTGCTTCAATTAAACCATCAGTTGTAAATGTAATTGCCTAATCATACAAAAGCTGTTTATAATTATTCATTAGGTCCGAGTCCTTGTGAGTTCATTGTTTATATGTACTTTTATTATCAAGTAGAACAAGGAAAAATTTATTCACCTGATTTCTCCCATTACCGTGGCATTCAAACATTCCAATTAACATGTTTTCTGACGCGTCCATCGTATCCAAACACATAAGTTCTTGGTTTACTAACCCTCCTGTAAAATTCTGCTTGCGGTGTTCAGGCAAAAGACGCCTTTTTTCGTAGCGATCTTTTTCAATAAGCCTTTAAAAGTTTTATATCTTTAGGAAGAATCGTCAAAGATATTGGACATATATAAAGTACACACATACACACACACACAAAAGTACTTACTCTTCAACAAATTTAAACGAAAATCGACATTCATCTTGCTTTGGAAGAAATAAATCTGATTCATACTAAATTCAAAAAACAAAAAAAGAGGAATAACAAGGGAAATTCAATAAGATGAATCGGAAGAATCGTAGAGTTAATATCGTAATATAAAAAACAAATCACTCATTTACTTCAAAGTATTAACAACTCGTACTTCATCAAAGAACTCTTCTTCATTTAAGTTAACAATAGATCTTTTCCCGTTATTAGAACTTTCAAGGTTTGCGCGGTAAAGTAGCATGAAACTTAACAAAAGTAAGGAACACCCTACCATAGCCGAAATCGCAATCCAAACATTTTTCATATTTTCTTTCTCGCGATTTTTTTCTGTGTAAAAACGCAGCTTCATTCATGCTGAACCTTGAGTATGTAGATCAAACAACTTAACGTTTAACGACGCAACATTCTTTCGAAATGGGGAAATAATTTTTTATGTGTTAAGTTCTTGCATACGATTTTATTTATTAATTTTTTAATTTTTTTTTATTACTATTGTTCAAACAATTTTCCTTTAAAAAATCGGTATGAGTTTTAGACTTTAAAATTGGTTGTTTAAACGTGTTTAAAACCACTTTTCAGTGCCAATACGGAAAAGTTTCAATTTCTTTTTTTTTTTTTTTCGCAAAATACTTACACATACAAGTTTCGTATTATAACTTCTTTATAAGAGCGGGCAAAAGATGTAGTTTCTTAGGCACTGCCCGGATTTGAACCGGGGATCTCCTGTTTACTAGACAGGCGCTTTAACCGCTAAGCCACAGCGCCGATGACAGCTTAAAATTTATAGTTATATTTATATAATAAATTTACTTTTTTTTTTTTTCTAATTTTTTTTCGAGATATGACCTGTTTTTATTTAATTGATTCTAGTGACTTTTCTCAAATAATTTTATATTAATTAATCGAAAAGAGGTATTTTTAATATCTTTAAGTTTTATTTGTTGCGGAATGATTGTCCTATTTCAATTTATTGTTTCGTTAAGAACAAAATAAGTCTTTCAACTTTCAAAGTTCCGAAATCAGATAATCTAGCTTGAGTTAATTTATAACTGCAGTAAATTTATAAATAAAATTTTAATCTTCCTTTTGTAAGTATTCCTTGTACCAAAAAAAATGTTATTCCATCTGATAACTAAACGTTACTTAAGTTTAAATTCATTAATTACAAAAAGGGAGAGACGAAAGTAACGGAAAAAACGTGCAAATAAAAACTAGGACACGTAAAAACGCATATTTTTATAAATATCGCAAATAATACGGGATCAAACCACATCGTGTTCGTGTGTCATGCGAGAAAAAGTACGATTGATGAACAGTTGTTGATAAAAACTGAGTTTGTGTTTATTGTTTAATCAATAAGAATGTAGTACTTTGATGTTTTTTCTGTATACCTTTTTCTGCTTTTATTAAAAGGTTTAAATTCTCCTCATAATATTTCATTATACTTTAGTATATTTTACAAAAATAGATAAATAAAGATACAAACTATAATTATTTGCTATTACATTTACATGCAATTAAAGGATTACAATCAATATGCGCTGAACTTTTTCTCTGCAAAGGAACTGATGACCTCACTATAGTCCACATTCTGAATCGCTTCTGACTCGACTTACAATAAAGATAATGAACTAAGCCTTCTTTTTCCTGTGGTTTTCAGCTTTAAAAGAGTAAAAAATCTTAAACAATTTTTTACTCTTTTAAAACTAAAAAAGTTCTATCAAACAATTTATTCTGGTGTACATAACAGCATGTGCAATTCTATTCGTACGCATGAATAAATATCCAAAATTCCATTTTCAGGATTTATTTGTATTACTCCAGCAGCTATTGCTGCTGGAGTAATACAAATATCTACTTATAGCATATGCTTGAAATCTACTTATAGCATATGCTTGAAGACCGGAATATACACTCAACATGTTGCTTCCGTTGTCATAAGACTGTCTATGACTGCTAAAGATGTCTAAGTAAGAAATCTCAATGTCTCGAGAATGACGTTTGCCAGGTCTTCTAACAAAAGGCTACATTTAGGGCTAAATCTTTTAATTCATTCAACAGGGTATCCTTCTGTAGAAACATCATTTTAAGAAAGAAATTTAAATGCACTTGGGAGATGTTGTGGTTGAGTCAACAGAGAAGGAAAGATACTAGCATGCCGGGGATATTCCTAGTTGGAGCCCTTGGCAAGATATTGTTTTGAATATATTAACCTTCAGAACAACATTCTAAAGAATCATTAAAAATTCGCTTAATAGAAATTAAATCTAAAATTAGAAACAAATTAATTGAAAAATATAGATTAAATGTAGAATAATTACGAATAGCACAAGTAATTGTTTTATTACTTTGGGAGCGCAACAAAGGGAAGGGTAGGTTCAGTGGTATACCTTCCTCCACTAAAATATTTTAGTATAATATGTAGTAAAACCAATATTTATACCTTAGGAAAACTTAATAACCTATTTCAAATAGGATTTTTTTTTCCCCCAAGCAAAACCTCATTTGCTTTAAAAATTCCAAGATGTCTTTATAATCTATGTTCATAAGGACAATTTTATCAACACACCCAGAGTTTAATATATCAAGAGTGTCCCACTCATGGACACCAGAAAAGTTTCATTCATCATTTATAGCTTAAAAACAATAATGACGTCACCAATCTAAAAGATGTGATAAGCGTAATGTCAAAGGTATCATTTACATTTAGTTGAGAATGATAATCACTGTCTCAACATTCACAAAGTTATTTGCTTTGTAAAAAATCGTCAGAATGTATCTTTATGGACTTATAATCTAATTCATCTGCGAAAAAATTTTTTGAGTCTTTGAAGCTCTTGAATCTTTGAAGCTCTTAAATCTAGGAACAGATAAATTGAACTTCTTTAGTGTTTTTTTTTCTAGAAAAAAGTTCTTTTCCGAAAAAAATGCTATCAACATTTGTACTCCCCTCGCACAAAAATCAATTATAACTTGCTCCAAATTATATTTTGTATAATCAAACATTTATTTTCATTGGTTGGTTTTATTGAGGACTTATTTTCATTGGCTGGTTTTATTGAGCACTTATTTTTATTGGTTGGTATCAGACAAGATAATTTTTGAAGTGTGTGTATATTGAATTTTTAATTCTAAATTGGCAGTTTTTAAAATTATTTGATCAAAAGCTACTTGATTTAAAAGTAAACCATCAATAATCGTCTGCTTTACGTGGTGCTTCGCATCTTCCCTCGTAGATAGTGCTTCTGCATCAATGCATTAAATTCGTTCAAATTTATCTCATCAAGAATATTAGTGACAAGATCCTCATTAGAAGCTATTTTTGCTTCAAGGTTTCTTTCAAATTATTTAATTCAACTGATGGCGGTAGGAAACTTAATAACAATCCTATAACAAAGTTGTTCAACAACATAAATGGTTTAACCAAGGACGTATTAATAGATGGACGTTCAACGCATTGTTATAGATCAAAGGTGCCGCCAATTAGCCAAAAACTATGCGTGTTACCGTCAATTTTCTAAATTCATGATACAGATACTCCGACTTCTACTCGTCAAATTTCCGTCAAAAAACCTTCCTCAGTAAACCCATTATAATTATGCATTTACTGAAGCTTATGGTTATAAAAGACAAAAAAATTAATCAAGAATAGTTTACAAATCTGAAAAAGGTTGATTTGAGCTATGAATTTTGCTTATTAAAAATTTAGCTGTGTTTAAACTTTGACGTCTAAAACTAGGCTTTTGCAAAAAGGCTGTTTGGTTTACTAGAATGGATAGAGTAAAGTGAAACAAATTTTCCTTATTAAATTGAACCTGCTATGATATAGTTTAAAGGTCGAAAAAGATATTTTTAATGCTCTTTTCACCCCACTCTCAGATTATGCTTCCCACTTTAAGGTTCAAATTAGAGAGTATTTCTTATTTTTGTCGGAAATGTCGAACTTTTTTGCCTCGCTTTTTTTTTTCTCTTGAATTTGTGATTTTTTTTTTCGTGAACGACCTAGTTAAAAAATTTCTTACTTTCGATACCTAAACTGCATTTTGTCTAAAGGTATTATAACTAAAAGCATCTTAAAGTTCATAAAATACTATTCGTTTCAGGAGTTGGAAAGATATATAAAGTATGTATTTTTAATGAGCATTTTTGTTTAAGCATTTTTAAACTGTCATGTAGAGCTACTTTAAGTTATAATGATCTTATTTTTTTAATTATTACTGTTGTTACTAATAGTAACAACAGAAATAATAAAAATGATAAGACCATACTTTTAGTTGCATATTCTTGAGCCTTCTACAAGTGATGTATAGCCTTATTTTTAACCTTTGATATTATATCAAAAGAAGTAATTTTGTATTCATATTTATTATCTCATTACAGGATAAATAATGAGTCTTCATGAGGAATACTTAAAACATTTACGTAGAAAGTGTGGCTGCATAATAAAGCAGGATAGTCACTATCAAATAAAACCTGTTGTTATCTATAAACAAGCAATTCTTAGCTTTTACAAGCTGGATACAACCTCAGACTATCAAAAAGTTCATCCTGAATATTTATGCAAATCATGTTATATGGTTTTATACAGGTTAGATTTAAAATCAAAAAAAGGCTTTGAAGTTGAGAGGAATGATAAATTCTTCACTTTTTCTGAACACACAAAAACCTGTTATGTATGTAACACACTCACAAGAGTTGGAAGAAATAAAAAAGTACATGCGATAAGTATTCATCAACATTTAAAAGCATTTGCATCAAAACATGGTTTTGACTGTTACAATGAAAATAAGAAAAATTATTTTGTAATAGTTAAAATCAATAGTTATCGCCAATCAAATGGCATGTGGAGACTAATTGTTTTAAATCGTGAAGTGCCATTATCCATTAACATTAACAAATCTCTTCCAGATCAACTAAATCTTCAATCTGCTAATATTATATTCTCCAACATTTCATGCATAAACATCTGTAAATGTAATATTGACTTCCACTATCTTTTTTTGTAATCAGAAATAAATTTTCTGATTTTAAAAATTTCCGAAGCACATCAAATGAGGATGTTGGAATAATTGAAACGAAAGAAGGCAATACAGTTGAAAACTTTAAAGTTATTAGACATAAAGGTTGTTCATTAATATGTTTAGAAGTCTGTTTTGATTTTAGTATCATCTACCATACTAACTTGGCTGTAATGGAACCCAGGTTAAAGAGAAATGTCAATCATCTATTACCTTTAACTAGCCATTTTTTAACTGTGTACATTTTCTTACACCAGTATATGTAAAAAATGTAATAAAGACAACTTGCATTCTTCTATATGGAAGTTTAATAGTACATTACAACAATTTACAGTTTTGAATAATTTCTAAAATCAAAATTATTACAATATCAGAGTTATTACAATATTTTCATAATCTGGGAGTATTTGCAAATATAAATTAGCACCCGTTTAGGCGTTAAGCTCCACAACATGTGAGTATAAGCACACCTTTAGTGGCAATGTAACATTTCTTTTCATGCTTTTTAAAATTCGATTCTCTAAGATATTTATTGTAACATTTCAGACAGGTAAATTTAGTTATTAAGCGTTTTTCTGTTTTTTTCAGCATTTTGGTTTCTTCTGCAATCAGCTTCTCTGTAGGAATTGCTGGTGGTATGAGCTCCAATTTAAAATCCTCTGATAACAATTCCGCCAACTCTTCAAGATCTATCTCAATAAAATCATCCACAACTAATTCAATTTGGTTATCAATATTTTCAAGCAAAAAAGAATAATCTTGATTAATAGCAAAGTTTTCTGTCATACTCATTTTATGTATCGATGCTCAGTAAAATACTTTTAAAAATATTTTTATTGGATAGTCGAGACCATCTTTTTCCGACGTCGAAAAAAATAAAAATGCTCCCCGGTTTCGCAATTATCACCTATTGTTTCGCTTTTGTTATCTAAACAAAGCGTAACACGCATATCTTTTTTATGAAACAATGCGTTGAACGTCCATCTATTAATACGTCCTTGGTTTAACAAAACTAGTTGCCTATTTAATCAAACGTTTTTTATTTAGCCTCGATTTCAACTAATTTCTTGGTAATAAAGATAAAGTTTATTAGAAGATCTTTAAAAATTCAATCAAGATATGTATTTGAATCGTTAAAAACAAGTCTAAGTTTATCCCCTAAACTTGTACGCAGCTTCCTATAAACTCGTCATCAGGATCATTTACTCGGATCGATATCCCAGATAAAATGCCTTGCACGCGGATTTGATGGACAAATACGAATTTGCAATAGTTGAACCCCTTGAAGTTTGTAGATTAAATTGAGGTATTGTTTTGTTTAATATTGTCAATAGAGACTTAAATGTCATTAGTTATATATTTTAACCCCAGACGCGTGGTTCGTTATCTTTTAGTATTACCTTCTCGAGGTTATATAGTATTCTTATGAATATCTGAAAGATCAGTATTTTATAATCGTGAATTGCCAACATGGTTCGTAGAGTTTAATTCTTAATGTTTCGAGAAATGAGCAAATCTAAGAAATAAAAACCATTAATCTTGAAAAGTTACAGCAACAGATTTTTTTCAATTTAAACTGAAAGCGTTGCGACATATTTATAAAAAATGTTTGTAATAAACTGTTTTGATAAATTTTATTAAGAAACTAAAATAAGTTTGACTGTTATGATAATTTTTTGAAAGTTAAACAGATTTTTGTAAGTTCATAAGTAGTGAGTCATAGTTTCAATGTTTGTTGTAGTTAAATGCGCTGGTAAACAAACTGATCAACTAAACTCTACAAGATTCCTGACAAAATTGGAAGTCCAATTTCAACATGGTTTCTCATGGATACAAGCTTCCAGCTATTTATTTGTTTAGTTCTTTTAGTGTAAACACAAAAAAGATTTTAGATGAGCATAAACTATTACTTTCGTATTAGTGCAATACTCCTCTTACAATAGGATACCGTTTGAGGTTATACTCTATCTGACACTATTTTTTCTTCAAATTACACTTGATGCAACGACATTTCTACAGAATGAGATTTCTTAAATTTTTCTGAGGTCGTTATGGTTACAAAGTAAGTTGTATGATTGTACTTTTTTTTAAGTGAATATTGGGGGAGCTTAAAGGACTCAGAAATATTACATTTTTACAATATGGGATACAGGACAGGAGGTGGCTTGCAAAGGTAACTGTGCGTCGTTGTAGCTTTAATTTTGATGTTTTCCAATTTCACACGATCAAGTTAAATTTTTAAATTGTCAAAATGGATTCTAACATAAAAGAATTAAAGGCGCGAATTAAAATACTGTAAATTTTCTTACGATTCATTTTTTTTTAAAAAAGAAGTTTTATTTACAAGTGAAAAATCCGGGGGTGTGAAAAGAGAGCTATTTAAATAAACTGAATTCCTACCCAAAATATTACAATAGTATATACACATTAAATTACTTACAAAAAATATATGCGAATTTATTTTTTTTAAAAAATTCACCACTTGAGCAACCCTGGTATGTATTTATCAACTAGAGTCTGGTAATAAGGTTGAAGAGCTTTGGCATCGAGCGGGTTGTCGCTTTTTGTGTACAAGTCAAAAAGACTAAAGCAATGACAAAAACAATTAGAGAATAAATATGTCAAATGGCAAAAGTTCGAATTCTATTCTTCAATTGTAAAAAAGAAAAAAAATTAAAAGTAACAATTTTATAAATCTTACTTAAACTCTCGTATCCAAGGTAACATCGAAATATCTTTTTCGTTACACAAATTCAAGTAACTGTTTGAAGCATGGTAGGGGTAAAAAGAATGATATCGAATCATGTAAAGCGCTTCTTCTGGTAGCATGGCGTTGTTATGTTTAAGAACCTGGTACAAGTATTCTAAAAAAAAGAAAAAAAGAAAAAAATTCAGATTTTAAACTTGTTGATTGTTTAAATTATTAAATTTTTGATCCAACCAGCTCACCATCATGTCCCCAAGACATCATGACTTGGTCAAGTCCGCAACCCTCAGTATAAACACCGTTTGGTTTTCTGTTGTGAAAAATAAGTTTGTTAAGTCTTTGGATCGAACAAAGACATGGCTAAAAACTTTAAAAAGCGAAAAATCACATTTTCAAAACGACAAAAAATTGAATTTTTAGACAAACTTAACATACTTGTATTCAGTATGGTTCCAGTCTGGGTTTTCTTCAAAGTATTTATAAAACACACAAGTCGGTTGGAATTGACATCCCACAGGAAAAGTGTCTCCAACAACGCACCACTTATAAAAACAGGTATTTTAAGAGAAGTAAAGCAAATTTATGTAAAATAAACACAAAATAATTAAAATATGCGCAGTAAATAAGAATGCGGTTGAGTATGAAACTCACACCAAATAAAACTCACACCAAATAAAACTTCAACCAAAAACTTGGGTCGCTTTTTGACTACACTATTTTAAATCTTGGATTCAATATGGATTATGCCATTTGTGTTTCCATTATAAACAATGATGCATCGGATATGGCTTTTTCTTAATTATTATTAAGTCGAACAATGGCCATCTCCGGTGCATCAATAACTTCATTTTTGTTAAGTTTTCGATATAAATTTTTCTGTCCGCTTTTTTCTGTTTTATTTTTAGGTTAGTTTCTGTTTTTAACAAAAATTTTATTGAAATTGTTAGTTGAACCCACATCAAGATACAAAAAGACTACACACACATAAAAAGTTTCAAATGACGAAGAGCGTATATAGTTTTTACCTGTGGTTCACCCCACAGCGCCATCACTTTTCCAAGATCATGGATCAGTCCAGTCAGCTGAAACCAGTCTAAGTTGTTAAAAAAAACTTTCGTGACCCGACTATTTTTTTACTTTGCGGCAAATATAAGTTTCTGCTCAGAGTAAAAAATACCTTTAAGAAAATAACCTACTTTTGTTTTTTGACATTTAAACGATTTCTAAGTGCGATTAAATTGTTTACCTTTGTCAGGATGAATTTCTCTAATTTTCTCTGCCGTCTGAAAAGCATGCATTGAATTTGGTAAGTCAATCTAAAACAACCAAGATTTAATTGGTTAAAAAGTTGTAACTATATCTAAGCCAAAAACTGTAACTTTTTTTTTTAAAAGGCAGAATTTATGAATATAGGACATGGAGCAATTCGCGGAGTTTGTTTTTTTTTGCCACAAGTAACCTGACAATTTTTTAGGAAGTAAAGTTTTTTCACTTTAAATTGATCAGACCATACTGACCTTCCAAGTTTTTCTGATTGACCTTCTGACTGACCATCTGACGATGTTTCATCAACACTTTAGCAGTCTCTTTGATGGACATTTTTTAGCTTCTCAACTTTTCATCAATTTTTTATTCATTAGAATGGCTAAAGTCGCGTAAATTAAATTTAACAGTTAAGCTCTTTTAGCTTCGATTTAACATACCAAAATTGATTAATCATCAATTTTGCGACTCGAAATTAAGTCCGCGAATTGCCGCTGCATCATTTAAATAAAAAAACTTACATCAGGATCACTAGAGTCCACTAAATTGTCAAGCAAGGTCACTGCTTCTAAAATTGTCATCTCAGCATGATCAAATTTTAGCCACTTTTTTCTCTAAAAAGAAATAATTTTATAATTGAGCAGATGCATATTAACGCAGATATACACAAAAGATGACAAATACTTACTTTTTCTATCCCCAGTTCCACAGTTTGGTTGGCGTGCATTTTTTGATAAGTATTCATCACATTTTGTGTTTGCAAATTTTCCTAAAATAAATTTAGTGGAATTTTTTTTGATTTTTGTTTGTTTTTTTTTCTTATTTTTTTCTTTCTCTTTTTTTTTTTTTTTCTTAGTCAAAAATAGTGGTAAAAAAAGAATTTGAACCTCATAGTTCCGAAACTTTTTGCAAGTATTTTCATTAACAAGACCTTTATACTTCGATTCGGGACGATGAGACAAAGAAGGGTCGTCAATGACCACTGTTTCTTCTTTCTGAAAAAACGAAACTTCGTTTAAAGAATTTTTTTCAACAATCACCTGTAATCGTTACTGAAAATATTTGATGTAAAATGTCTTGTAAACATGGGAGTTTTAAGCTTACATGTAGCAATTAAAACAAAATATTAAGTTTTTAACAAACCGTTTATCGAACGACTGCTTCTACTTTTCGCAAACTTTTGTTTAGAACCCATAATTTCAATTAAAGTTTTACAGTTAAAGAAAACGTTTTAGGACAAGGTTATCGAGAGTGCGTTAGTTAATTCCAAACTAGTCGAAAAAGAAATTCTTACCGGTATTAAGACTCTCATGTTCTGAAAACTTGCTGACTGAATAGTTTGTTCAACACACGTTTGTTTTGCTATATAAGTAAAAACTAAATTTTTGTGACTTTTTATAAATTTTTAATGTGAAAACCATGTCGTTTATTTATAAAAAACTTGCGCAGCAAGTATAACATGTATTGATAGTTTTCTATAGAACGGTTTCGTTGATCCTTAGTGTGAACCTGTTTTCTACAGACGTGCTGAAAATGGAAAGATTAAAAATAAAGTTGATTTATGACGTCTACTAAACTATCCAAATAGCTTGGGAATAAAAAAAGAAAAGTAAATATTAAAACAATATAAGTAAATTTTCGAATAATTTAGAGTAATTGATTTGAATGCAAAAAAGTAAAAAAATCTAGAGAAAACCTTGCTCATTTTAACTCACCTTTCTATAAGAAACAGGAAATTGAAACGCTATAGTTTTAATGATATTTATTGTTGTTATTATTATTTAATGATTAAAATTCAATATTTATACAATATTAATTGAAAAGCAGTGTTTTTTTACAAATATTTATATTCATTAACTTAAATTAAACTCTCAGGTAGCAGAAAATCGGAGTAAACTCTTATAAAAACCATAAACTCTTATAAAAACCATCTTACTTTTGCGTATTTCCGTTTATTTATATTAAATTTCATCATCACTTTCATTTTATTCCTAATTAGGTTCCGGAAATCTATGAATAACTGCTCGTGATTTAAGTACGTAATTAGAAATGCATAACGTCATTGGAAATGTATAACGTGTTTCGCCCATTTAAAGCTCCCACAAATAAACGTACTTTATTTTAACCTGGCGTTTTTATAGACAGGGTTTTAAAATTAGCAAACAAAAAATATTACATTAAAATTTTAAGTCCCTTAGATAAAAGATCGACCTTGAAATTTTAAAGTCATTTTCAAATCTGAAGTTTGATTTAGTGACAGGTCGATATGTCTTGAAACTGAATCGGTTTAAAGTGTGGTTTGAAATTTCAAGTTCGATTCTTACATTCGGGTTTAAAAGGCACTACCGGATGTGTAACTGGTAGTAACTTTTAGGCACGAAACAAACAGACATATCCTCCCAAACCCTAAAACACATATTCTCTTAAACGTTTGTTTTTACCTTAAATCAAGCGCATTTAAACTTAAAACGCGTTAAGTTTTTGTACCAGACTTTCGTTCGCGTTTTGAATATTTTGTTGACCGCATTACTTCCCATACACTAAAAATTTATCTTTATATATATATATATATATATATATATATATATATATATATATATATATATATATATATATATATATATATATATATATATATATATATATATATAGATGACACTTTAGAGTTAACGCTTGAAAACTTAATCATAAAATTATTTTTTTTTTGTTAAAACTTAACGTTTCAGATCTAAATACAACTCATCAAAAATGCATGACCAGAAAAAAATGAAATAACGTACCCTAGTCTATTGCTGCTATTTGATATGAGTAGATATTTTATCTACTGAAAAATGTTTATGCTCTAAACTTAAAAATATTTGAACAGTAATAAGAAAGGTAAATTTGTCCAAAATCTGAAATGAATATTCCAGAAAAGTCTTTTTTTTTTTTTTAATTCTGTTGGAATCCTTTGTTCCAACAGAGTTTATTTAGATTTAGTTCTGGAACACCTGTATGCACATCCACGGGGCTTCAAAGTTGTTAGAAACAGGTTGTGTAATATATGTTTTATTAGGTTATGATCCGATACATTGATATATGATATTAAAGAAAAGGTATGTATGTAGATGCATGTGTATGTATATAAGGTAAGAAGCTACTATTAATATTGTTTATATTGTTTATATTTTTATTAATTTTGTTTATCATTTAGTTTTAAAAAACACTAAGGAATGAACAGAGAAAAAAAGAAGCAAAAGGATTGCTAAGTTCAAAAGAACCGTTCAGATCTTGTTTTCAATATTCAATACCAATGTATATATGTATATATATATATATAAACCGAATTTTTGATGTTTATCAAAAAAATAATTATACGTTTAAAACAATAAAGATTTTGGTAGAACAAGTTTTTTCTCATTTTTTCTCATATATAGGTTTGTTATTTAAGATTTGTTATAAAGTTAAGTTTAACATTTATATAATCCAATCGCTGCACAACCTCTTAAATGGTTGAAACAGTAACATAAATTATGCAATTGATGGAAATTTTTTTTCTGCAGTGTCTAAGTGTAAAAATCATTTTAAATTAAATTTATTTCAAACGAATGATTTAGATGTTTATACCTTATTTGTTAAAAACCGAAAAACCGAACGTCAATGCTTACAAATGGTTTAAAATTGAGTGTTTTGCAACCAAATTGAATCGCAATATTAGGAAATGATTAAAAAACATTTGGCGCAAAGATTTACAAACAATTAAGAAATATCGAAGCTGAATTCGTAGCCTGTTTCTTACATTAAAATATGTTGATATATTTAAACTTCTAAGCAAAGAATTCAACGAAAGAGAAACAGAAAACAACAAAATCTTTATTGCATACGATGAAACTAAAGCTTTTCAAGTTCCCTCTCGCATTCCAGAGACCCTGATATTGATTACTTCAAAGAATTTTTAATTTCAAAAAATGTTTGCGACTTGGAGTTTGAAAGAGGAGAAAACCACAACTTGCAAATAATGGATGGTTTCAATTACTCTAAGACAATGAATAGACGAAAAAAGCAGCAGCTAAACTCAATAAACTCGATAAACTCAGATCTTTCATTTAAAATTTAAGAACACATTTTCCAATCGATTTGTTGAGTTACGTAATAGAGGCGCAATAAATACGCCGAGTTTAAATAGACAACCGTAACGTTAACGAGACTTAATTCAAAAGAAAAAACGATGAAAAATTACACGAAGAAAAATTACACGATCAAACCACGAAAACAAAATGAGAGTTAACAAAACTAAAAAACTTTTTGTTAAAGGAGAAAAAAAAACCACTAATTCAAAATGTCAATTTTTTTTTTAATCGTAAAGAAACTTTTATGTTAAATTAATTGATGGATGCATTTTGTCGGTCTAGAAGTGATAAATGTTAAGTGTAAAACCCGAAGGTCCCATTAAAGTTATAGTACCTAGTGTGATTACTTTATGTTACTAGACGAACACTTTGTGTTTGTCTTAAAAAAATTTAAACACTTTTCAGATACGTGGTCTTACAAGAACTAATAATGGAACATTTTCTACTTACGAGTTATTACATCTAGACCGACGATTCATAATTTCAAACTAACCTTTCACCTTTGCGGCATAAAACTTAAAAGATTAAGTTTTCATGCAGGCATTAACAGCCATGTTTTTACATTACTTGCCAAGCGCTAAAAGTACTTATTTCGAATTTAAGGATAAAATAAACCTAAATTTTTTAGTAAATTATCTTTAAGTAAATGGTGATTACATCTTCATTTTTAAAAACGTAACCTTTTAAGTTTTAAAGTTGTTTTAATACCGTCGATAAAAAGACTTGATTTCATTGACATTGGCGTTTTTTTTTATCCAACCACCAATAGTTATTCGCAAACAAAAGGGTATTTTTTATATCACCGAAATAACTTATTGCAAATGAATGGTGTTTATGTCAATAAAAACCGCAAAATAAAAATACCACGTTTACAAATTTTTGTCTGCTCGTAATCTTTGCAAATACTAAAAGAAATCTTGAAAAGTATAACGTCATAAAGTTCTAACAGTGCAGAAGTCAAAAATGGCTTCCTTACAAGAGAGTGAAAAAACTGTATGAAATGAGTGTAACCTACATGGAACACTGTAATAATTTGAACATCCCAAACATCTAATTAAAAATCCCAATAATCTTTTCCTTTTAAACCATCAACTCAAAACAGACAAAAAAAAAACAACTTAAGCACTTTTAGAACTTCACATGCTCCCATGAAATTTTTACATTAAAACCTGTTTTGAATATTATATTAAAACTTTAAGGAATACATTACCTGTTTTAGATTTTTACATCAAAACCATGGGGAAGTCATTACCAGTTTTGAATTTTACATTGCAACCTAGAAGAAAGAATTTATTGCCTCGTCATTAACAGGTTTTTGTAAAAAATTCGTTGGTTACATGAAAGTCCCCTTTGATTACTGTATAGTATAATAATTCCTTAGACTCAATTGTAAGCATCAGAGTGTCGGTACAAAAAGTATCCTATAGTTACTAGAATGGTCATTTATTACAATACTTGTCTTACGATACCGATTCAGAATTGGCATCGGTCTCGGAAGGACGGATTTTTCCGATACTAACTTCGAAGTATCGTTGATAGTTATATTGTACATACGAGACTTCCGAGACTGATGCTTACTTAATTATATTCTAAATTTTTGTTTTAAAACAAAATATTGGAAAAACATTGCACACACGATGTTGTTGTTGTTGTTAAAAGGATTTATTGTAAAAAAGAAAAAAATAAAAAAGAGAAACTTAAATATTTTTTTAAAACTGGATATTTACCATTGATAAAAAGATAAATTCTCAGTCACTTGTTTGATGATGATTCTTTGTTTCTGTTGCACAACCTTTAACCAAAAAGACTCATCGAGTCAAAACTCAAACTAATGCTGATTGCTCTAGATGTCTTGTTGGTATTACGTATCAATTTTATATGAAAGATGAATCAGGGGAAGTGTAAAATATGGAACACCTCATTTTTAGGTGTTACATACCGTTTTTTTTTGCAACTTTTGTATTCGTGGATGCACATTTTCTTTTAACCTTCTAAAGTTATTTTGTGAGTAAACAATATATAAAAGTCTTCTAATCTATATATGTAAAGTTCTTCTTTAACCATGTAATATGTATGGTTTATAGTGTTCAACAAACTAAACAATATAAAGTAATTCGTTTCTCAATCCATAACATCTTAAATCTAATTATCTTTATTTTTATTTAAAGTTTTTTTCTTCAACTTTTTAAGTCTTACTTTCTTGCTTGCTTGTTTCCAATAGGTCGTGAAATTTTTTTTTTTTTTTTTTTCGTTGACTAACAGATTTTTTCATCGGCTAAAATCTCTTTTATACATAAAATCAGAGCTTCACTATTCGTCGTACTCCACGGTTTGCACTTCAAGAGTTGATTTTGCTTTAACTATGAATTCGGCGTTTTAATTAGGTTATGCGGTCTAGTTTTAATGGGCTTGTTTATCTAGCTTTAATAGAGTTCCCTCTCCCCCTCCCTTCTCCTCCGATTTATTTAACATGAAGTTTACACGATAAAACAATAGCAAACAAACTTTGTAATATTTAAGATAATCATGAGCGTTTAGTTTGTCCGGTAATAACAAATAATAATGAATGATAACGAATAATAACGAATAATAACGAATAATAACGAATAATAACGAATTTCTATATCAATCTTTCACCATTAATCAAAATCTCTGAAGTTTGTTAAAACTGAAACTTTTATGGGGTTAAAAAAACGAATTTTTTGGTGGGACAAACTTACATTCGTGCATAAATTTGTAATTTTTGAAAAAGTAAGTTTAACAGGTTTAATTGAATTTTACTGTACAATATTTTTAACATTTTATTTAATATTGCGCAATATTTTAAACACTTTATTTAATATTGCGCAATACTTTTACCAATTTATTTAATATTGCGCAATATTTTTAATATTTTATTTGATATTGCGCAATATTTTCAAAATTTTCAAATAGCATAAATTTTTGTTCCGACTTGGCTTCATTTTTATCTTTTGTGCTGCTGCAAAATACACCGCAATTGTTAGTTTTATTTGTATGAAATATTATCTGTTTTTAACAGCAACTGCAATTTAACATATATAACCACAAGAACCCTTTATCATACAAAACTATATTTTGCAACAATATTTTTTGCATGCCATAGTTTTGGTTACCGTAAACGTACCAACGTTTACGGTAATCAAAACTATGGCATGCAAAAAATATCACGTAAAGTAAAGTATATAAAACCTTTCCTAATAAAATTTTTCAAACATTTTAATTTAAAGTCCATTGAGTATAAAAATTTTGATAATACTTTACAATATTTTGGGATTTCAACAACACAATTAGACAACTTAGTTGGTTCTAGAACATTGAACCCTAGATCAATCTTAATTCTTCTTTCTATGTTTCTATTCTATGATATATCGCTTGAACTTTTTTTGTATTCAGAAGATGTCTACTGAGAACAATTTTTAAAAAGCTAAAATTTTTTCAATGATAATATACACTATATCTATCTATCTATCTATCTATCTATCTATCTATCTATCTATCTATCTATCTATCTATCTATCTATCTATCTATCTATCTATCTACCTATCTCTCTCTCTCTCTCTCTCTCTCTCTCTCTCTCTCTCTCTATCTATCTATCTTTTTACCTCTCTCTCTCTCTCTCTCTATATATATATATATATATCTATATATATATATATATAGAGAGAGAGAGAGAGAGAGAGAGAGAAAGAGAGAGAGAGAGAGATTTAACAATATATGTATATATATATATATATATATATATATATATATATATATATATATATATATATATATATATATATATATATATATATATATATATATATATATATATATATAAAGAGAGAGAGAGAGACTTAAAAAAAATAGTTGTGTGAAAAAGCGTTTAAAACATTAACAATTATTTAAAAGCATATGCTCGCTTTTTTTCTCACAATCGAAAAATGGCTCAATTTAACATTTTCATTAGTTTATTTGCTTCCTCGTTTATGCGTTTCCTCAAAATGAATTGCTACTGAATATAAATACAAAAATTATCTAACTTGAATCACAGAGAGATGGTTGAAGATACTTAAAACAGAGAGATGGTTGAAGATAAAATTTGTGGTAGTGATTTTGTAACATTTAATAAATAGATAAATCCTTTTATAGTGCGTGGGTGTACAACGTAAGCAAACGTGTGTACACACGTAAGCAAACGTGTGTACACACGTAAGTAAACGTTTGTACACACGTAAGTAAACGTGTGCACATGCTGCAAGTTTTACAGTATTTTGTTAGTTTTTAGTAATAAATATATGAGGAAAGCACCAAAAAAAAAAATAAATTTTGTAGTTAAAATGTAAAAACTTTGTTTTAGATTTGATTAAAGTTACTGCATGCATCACATCATTAGTTCTAGGTGTGTTAGGAAACTTCCTAATCATTCTTGTTCGAGTTTTTAATCAAGTCAAGAGGCAGAATGCTACAGCCTACTCGTTTCTTATTTGTCAACTTGCAATTGCGGACTTTTTGTTTGCTTTTACTCTAGTGTTTGACGTATCCTTTTTTTTTAAAAGTACTGGATGGAATATTGGTCTGGGATGGTGTAAGTTTATAAAAATGCTGCAGTCGACCAGCCTTTCTACAACTACTATATTTTTGATGGTAATGGCATATGAACGTTACCTCGGAATATCGAATCCTTTAAAGCATAGATGGTCAATAAAACAGACTTCTTTTATAGTTGCAGGAGTTTGGGGATTTATTGCACTAACTTTGGTACCGTTTTTTTTTGCTCTAGGTGTTTCTGAAAAAAATGAGTGCCACGATTTAAGTTATCCCTCAAAAACATTTAGCAAAGGATACACTCTTTTCCTATTTATAGAGAACTACATCATACCGCTGATGATAATCACAATCTTTCACACGATGATTGTGAAAAAACTTAACAAAGAGTTGAAATCTATTGCAAAGTACGTCCACAGAGACGTTGAAGCGTGCATCGAGAGAGAAAATTCAACTTGCCTGGAAAGTATTCCCAATTCAAGATTGAGTGGGTGTAATAGCAAGCTGAGTAACAGCAACGAAAAAATGGAGAGCAATAAATCTCCAACTTTTGAGACACAAAAAAGCAAAAAACACCAAAACCAAGAACAAATCCATAAAATCATCAACAAAAGTTGTGTCGTCCCCCTGAAAACTAAAGAACTTGATTGCAAATCAAAAAAGGAAGTTTTTCAAAACGCGAATGATTTTTTATTAAAAAAACATTTAAACAAAAAGTATAAGAAAAATATTTTCATTTTAAAAAATGAATCAAGAGACAACAAAAAATACGCAATTTCTTCTATTTTCAAATGGTTTCTGAATCTTAGTGGTAAAAAAAAAATGATAAACGATAATAAAGTGATAAGAATGTTACTTGCAGTTACATTATGTTTTTCGCTGATGACGCTTCCTACACAAGTTTGGTACATTCTAAACGAATTTGCCGATGGCGCTGTCTTTAACAGACGGTCAGCTAAACTGTTAGGAGTTCTTTCAAGCCTTGCGTATTTTCATTGTTGTACAAACTGCATCATATACAGTGTAATGGCTAAAAAGTTTCGTAAAGATGTCTCTTTTTTATTCGCCACAATATGCCGAAAAAAAAAACGAATTGCTAACTTCTATATAAATGCTTCAAGCCCTTTGATGCGCTTGTCAAGTAAAAACGCATCTACAGAAATTGAACTCAAAAATATAGGTGCATTGAGCTGCAATTGATAACAATAGTTTTGTTAAATAGTCAATTGAGGCACATCCTTATGATCGCAATTAACACCTAAAATCTTATACCTTGTTGACATTGCCTTAGGATGTACCTTCCCAACGAAAAAAGCATTCTGATGCAAAACGAGTTACTAAAGACAATTTCTATGTAGTTCAGTAAAATGAACTTCGTTTTCATGTAGTTATAGCATTTGTTTATATCGAGTAAGTGAGATGAGTATTTTCTATGGTCAGTTTCAATCCCAATCAAAATGATTGCCTAGAAACCAATCTCATCTAAACTTTTCCCCTGTTTTTAAATATTAACTGTTTTGTAATAGCAAACAATTAAACTTTTGTAGGTGGTAACAATTTAGTATTTCAATTTAAAATTCCAACTGAATATTTAAATTCATATCCTTATGTTAAATTTATAATTATAGATATAATAGCTCAAAGTAATTACCAGTGATTAGGTATACCGCTCGTAGCAACCTAATTTACCCAATCAAATTTAAATATGAAAAAAATTGCATTAGATCAGTTAGAAATGAATAATAATTTATTAACTAAATGCTGTACAGTAAGTTTTTAAGTTTAAGATTTCAAAATTTTTTACTTCTTCAGCTTTAATCCGCCTCCAGACGAGACCTGAACCTCTTGCAGGTGTTCCTAATTTACTCAATTGAGAGGTCATCCCATGACTTCCTATTGGATCAGCGAGGCTCATTCAGGTTAGGATATTCTTTGTAGCAAACCTCAGCCTAAACTTGAATTCATATACTGAAGTCTAGAGAATTCAAGCCTGGTGAGATAGGGGGCCACAAGTCTTTATTCCAAAAGTTGATGTTCTCTCGTAGCCAGTTTTGGACTGAGTTTGTTGTATGAGAGGAGACGCATTTTGCATTAAAACTTAATTTTCTTTATCCTCAAAGTTGGCTTGAACCCAATAAAAGGACATGAAGAAGAAGCACTTTGTCCAAGTACTCCTTAGCCCCCATTCTGAAACCAGAAGGCTGAAATAATGTTATTATATAAATTTAGTAATGTTATTACATAAATTTATATAACGTTATTTTATGAATTATATAAAATTATATAAATTAATAATGTTATTGCATAAAGGCTGAACTTTTGTTATTACCCTTCTCAACAGAGAATTTTTGATGTTGTAAACTTTCTGTACACGTTTCTGGACACACAAGGGAGTCTTCACAATCTCTGAAGAGATCAAATGTGGTGAGCTCTGATTACTTGTTTACAACTTTCTTCTAACATTTTTTCAATATAATGGTTGTTGCTACCTCAGGTAAAAAATTCAGAAAAATTGAGCTACACTCACAGCCTAAATTGAAAAAAAAAACGTCATGCGTAAAATTGAGAGCCGCAAGTGGTGTGTTTTGTGATAAGTACTTTAGTAATCAAAAAAAATCAACTGGAAAATGTTCGTCATTTTTGTTTGGTATACTAAAACTTTTGTTCATAGAAATGTGATGGTCTAACCCCGCTGTCCATGAGAGGATATTCAGTGTATTTTCTTAGTATTTTCCTAGATGGGCAGAAAGCTGGGCCTTAAAAGAAAGTGAGCGTAAAATTGCGAGCCGCAAGTGGTGTATTTTATGATAAGTACTTTAGTAATCAAAAGCGCAACTGGAAAAAGATGAAAGATCTAAAATCTAAAGCGTTTGTAAAAATAAACGAATACGCGCTTTAACTTCCTTCATCAATGCTTGTTAGTAGAAATTATTTGGTTAGAAGAGATATCTTTAAGTTTATTCGTAGATTATTTGGTTAGAAGAGATATCTTTAAGTTTATTCGTAGATTATTTGGTTAGAAGAGATATCTTTAAGTTTATTCATAGATTATTTGGTTAGAAGAGATATCTTTAAGTTTATTCATAGATTATTTGGTTAGAAGAGATATCTTTAAGTTTATTCATAGATTATTTAGTTAGAAGAGATATCTTTAAGTTTATTCATAGATTATTTGGTTAGAAGAGATATCTTTAAGTTTATTCATAGATTATTTGGTTAGAAGAGATATCTTTAAGTTCATAGATTAATATTTTAGAAAACTTCCAGTTGATCTTTGAAATAATTTTGTAAATGTTGTCTAAAATAATTCTATATTTTTAAAAACAATTAACTTCTTAGAACTTTTGACTTATTTTTTCCCATTAAAATATCACGTCGATATCTCCATAAAGTAAATCCTTTTATTGATAAATTAGTTTTTTTTTCTGTATAAATTATTTACAATATTTGTAATATTTTTATTCATTAAGATTTTTTTTTTGAACTTCGCAAGGTTTTTTTATCCACGAGCTGCTGTAGTTTTCATCAGTCAAACACTGTTTCTTTCTCGATGACCACGAATTCCTCTTTAAACTCGTTTTGTGCAGCATTGGAGTAAAGTCTTTTAATCGATCTCTGGCTTAACGTGCTTGAAACTCTCGAATAAAGAGTCGAAGATCGTAACCTTTTTCGGAAAACTGACAAAATTAAAACTGAGACATCTTTACGAAATCTTTTATCCATGACGCTGTAAATGATGCAGTTTGTACAACAGTGCAGGTATACGAGGCTCGATAAAACTTCGAAAAAGTGCAATGTCCCAATTTTAGATGTATTATGTTCAAGAGAGAATGTGTCCCAAATGTACCAAATTTGAGTAGGTAATGTCATTAAAGAAAAACACAGCGTAACCGCGAGCAGCATTTTAATTAGTTTGCTATCATTGCTTGCATGTTTTGTTCCGCCGAAAAACCACTTAAATAAAGATGAAAGTGTTGAAGTCTTATTGTTTTTGTTTTTATTACCTGATGAACTACTTTCGCCAATTATTCTTTTCATGGCTCGCAGTTGAGAGGCTTCCATTAAAACTGCACTAGTGTTGCTATTATTGCGGCTTTCTTTATTGCTTTTTCGGAAGATGCTATTATTGCCATTATTGTTTTTATTAAATACGCTATTGTAACTAATACCAATGTCATTATTTTCACAGTGATTGTTTTGTCTAGTGCTGCAGCTATTATTGTGGTGAATAACATTGTTGTTATTGTTGTGAAAAACATTGTTGCTGTTGTGGTTGTTATAGTGATCGTTGCTAATGAGTTTCTTTTCAAACGAGTTGTTACTTTCGGATGCTTTAATTTTTTCGTTGAAGTTTTTTAATTCTGAAAATGATTCTTCTCTTCTCTGATGATTTTCTCTGTTACTCTTGTTACTCTTGCTACGACTATTGTTTCGGTTTAAAGATTGTGCGTCATAACTTTTGCTTCGTCTGGATCTGTGGGTATGCGCCGCCATTGTTTTCATATGCACGTGCAGCCTTTTTACTATCATTGAGTGAAAAATGATAATAAAAAATAGCGGCAGAACGTAATTTGTAATGAACAAGAACAGTGTGTATCCCTTAATAAAACTTTTAGAGGAGTAATTCACGTCGTAGCATTCGTTTTTTGAAATACCCAAGGCAAGAAAAAATGGTATCATTGTGAGCGTTATATAAATCCAAACCCCTATGACTAAAAAAGTTGTTTTTTTTATAGACCATCTATGCCTCAAAGGATTTGAAATTCCAAGAAAACGCTCGTATGCCATCACCATTAGAAAACCAACGGTTGCCGACAGACTCGTAGACTGCAACGTCTTAATAAACTTGCAAAGACCGAGACCGAATTCCCAATTGTTGTTTTTTAAAGAAAACGAAATATCAAATACCAATGTAAAAGCAAATAAAAAATCAGCAACTGCAAGCTGACAAACTAGAAAGGTGTAGGCAGTTATATTTTGTCGTTTGATGTGCTTGACGACTCTAACTAGAATAATAAGAAAGTTTCCAGTAAGACCAACAATAACTGAAATAATGCATGCTACAACAATGATCCATTTACCAATGCTTGTCGTCATGTTCTCTTAAAGGCCTAAAGCGTAATCACTCTTCCTTTGTAAAAAAAAACAACAACAAAAAACAAAACGATAAATTTTAACATTAAAATAAATTTATAGAGAAAAAAATAAGTAAAAATAAGTACTGAATAAATATTTAATACAACTATCGAGTATCGAATAAACACAGTTAAAAATTTTATAGAAGAGTTGGATTTTCTTTTTTATTATCTTCATACGAAGTTTTATTTGTCTGTAAAACCTTGTTACTTATTCTTTTGATTTCCTACATTTTGTTGTCTTATTTCATCAAAATAATAAAAAAAAAAAAATCATCAAAAAAAAAACAAACAAAAAACAAAAAAATGAAGAAAACGAAAAAAAAAAAGAGAATGAAGAATATAAAGGTAAACAAATTAAAAGACAAAGAAAATATCAATTTACGAAACACGTTCAACGTCGCCTCATCAATCAACATTGGTCCTGTTTGGAAATTTTTTGATTTAATAGATTGATTTTAAGTTAAATTTTTTTGTTAAAATGCACGTGTAAAGCTGTAAATAAACGACGCCATATGTTTGCTTATCTGCAGCAGTTTAAACCATATGCTTCTAGCGCATTTGCAAGCAGCATTATCGAACACAATATCTCATTGTATGCCTCGTTTCATGATGCAGCGAATAGGCTCTTTTTATACAATTTTTATACTGATTTTTAAAATTTTTAATTACTGATTTATTGAAATAAGTAAAAGTGGTTGATACCAACTTACGGTCAATCGAAAAAAATTTTCAACATAAAATGAAAACATCTGCTACAATTCTTCAATGAAGTTGAAGATAATGAAGCATTGCATAGTTTTATCTATAGATTTTATTCTTTAATCTGCAGTTCCCAATAAGTAAAGAGTGATAAGATGAAATGGGTGTTTGAAAATTTTATTTTGGACCACACTCATCTCCATGTTTCCTCAATTGAAATTATACAAATCTGCCTACTCGCATTAAAAGTAACTATTAAGGTGAGATTCAAACTAAAGATTTTTTTTTGCAACAAAGAAAATTGATTTTTCCCCCTCAAACCATAAAAAATTTGTGTTGCTCTGTAAACGAAAAATGTTTTGAGATGAACGAAAAATGTTTTGAGATGAATGAAAAATGATGTTTTTTTTTTTTGAGAATATTTAATGTTCACAATTAAGCAATCATCAAATCCAAATTTCTGAAATAAAAGTTTTTTCAAAAATTTGGCTCGCAAAAGTTTGGTTAAACTGAAAATGCTTCGAAGGTCATTTCAAATGGGGGTTGGTGACGAGGAAAGAATGAATATTTAAGTATTTCAAATTTACCACCTTATTTGGTCACGTATTATATATTCGGATTAAGTTAATTGCCCACTCCATAATATCATATATTTATTCGACTATATAATATGCTAATAATCACAAGGAGTTATCAAGCTTGTTATAAAATAATATTCATTTTTAAGGTTACTTTTTGTAAAGCTCTATTGATGGTGAAAAAAAAAACAAGAGTATAATGAATTAATCTAACGTAAGTAAATGAATGCGGGGCGGGATGAGATTCATTAATTATATACATGTATAAAGTGAAATTTGAAAAACCATTAAATAGAGGAGTGAAAAACTAAATATTCTTTAAATTTTCTTTTTGGGTCATAATTCTTTGTTTAATTTTAGAAAAAATTGGAAATTCAAGGACTTCATAAAAACTTAAAAATATTTTCAGTTATCAAACGTTGAACGATTAAAAAAAAACTCATGGTTAGTTTGATTTTAAAATAAGTATTCTATCAAACATTGCGTTTCTTAAAAAAAAAATCTTCTCCACCTACCTTCCTGTTGTCATAGGTTTAAAAGCTTTCGTGCGTTTGGCATTTAGGATACAAAAACATTTTGTTCGCATCTTTTAGTAAACGTTCCGAATGTGGTTAAGCTAATGACAAACATTTGCAATGGGATCAGTATTAGAAACAAAAGACAAGTCAGTCCCACAGCAATGAACACGAAAAACTCTCTAAGAAAACTGATTTATGAAAGAAAAATGTAGTTTAAAAACTAAAACAAGTTAGTAAAAGATTTCAATGATTTAAAGTTTTGAAAAGATGTTTTAAAAGGATGATTTTTGAATTTCTGAAACTTTAAATTTTTGGAAAATATATATATATTTTTTTAATATCGCGATATGATCCTTGTTCGCAAACTTATGCCAAATCCTTTGTTGCGATTATGCTACATTTAAAAAAATGTTTAACTAGCAGTGTTTGAAGATAACCAGCAGGAGAAAAAAGACCAGTGATCCAAGCACTGGTTTTAACTCATGTTAAAAGCGATAGCAAACAAATAAATAAAAAATAAACAACCTTTTTAAACAACGTTCGATCGTGAAATCCGCAAAGCTTACCTTGTGTAACAACAGTTTTTCTTTTTTCTTTTTTGAACTTGTTGATAAATATTTTTGCAAAGTATTTGATTTTTTCTTTTTCTAAAATTACAATCTCAGTGTTACCTTCAGGAGACGTGTCAGAAAATAACGAGATTGATAAAGCGAGATAAGCAGATTTTTAAAAATTTTTAACTTAAAAAGTTCCTAATCGTACACACAAAATTCATCATAAGTTATAGTGTTATTTTGAATAAAAACTAGAAATAAACTTCCTACTTTAAGTTCCTCCCTTCGAGAAACAATTTTTCTTGTAGAAAAAACCGAGAATAATAAAACGAAAAAAACAAGAACATACTCCTTCAAGAAAAAAGAGAAAAAACTGGGGAAAGGATCAGCCGCACATCTCGTCATACACCGAAATGCTGTTTCATACTTGAACGAAATGAAACGGATCCTATTATTTTTTCTTAAATCTAAATTGTTCAAAGTAAAAATATCAAAAAAAAACCCAAAAAAACTTGAATGTTTATTTAACAATTTATTAATTTCTCAGACGGGTAATACACATAATGAACTTGGAAGGTTTCAAAAGTATGTAAAAAAGAAATTATTATTTTTTTAAAAAAAAACATTTGCATCGAATCAGATTTCAAAAGAGTTCAAATACTTTGTTGCTCTTTAAAAAGTAAATGTCATTCAATCAGTCTTTTTGTACCTTAAAGACTTTAAGGACCTTTTACTAACCGGTCTTTCAGTTTTCAGTGAAGCAAAATTTTTATTGAAACAGTTCTCCATTCTTTCAAATTTAAGTTGCATTTTGATTTAAGAAATACTCGGAAGATTGTCACAAATACGGTGACGTTATTGTAACTGATTATGTAGTTTGTAATGAATCTTATGATTCTTATGGATATTATGATTCTCATGGATCTTATGATTCTTATAGATTCTGTAATTCTTATGAATCTTACAATTCTTGAATCTTTTGATTCTTTGGTTTGGGGTTTATTGTCAAGTTTATTAAGATCAACGTTTTCGAACAATTTCTTCCAGGTTTGTAGATATCAGCTGAACTATTTAATGCCTGTAGCATGTACATTACAACCGGAGCGCGTGGGGAAGCAGCTTCAGCCCTATTGTAGACAATTGGCCCACCATTCGTAGCAAAAAAAGTTTTCCTAAAATTTTTTGAGTCTTATAGAACGAAAAAATAGAATCTAAATCAACGATTATAGAGAAATTTTAAATATGAGTGGAAAGTATATTGGTAATCAATTGAATGCGATGGTTGATTAAGGGCCAGCACGTGAAACTTTATCTTGAATTTTTAATGGTAAATTTTAAACAGCCATTTTAAAAAACAATTTTTAATGGTAAATTTTAAACAGCCATTTTAACAAACAATACTTGTTTATTTTCTAAGCTTTGATGGTAACTGTGCTGTGAGAGCTGCCTATTAGCTTCTAGATTTTTTCTCTCCAAAGTATTTATGTTTTCTTTTCAACATGAACACACAAATGGAAATAATTGATGGATTCACTTTACCTCATTACTTGCCAAATGTCAAAGAGCTTTCTGTAACAAGATAGTCAGAGTGTCACGATGCAACATGCACATGGGCGCCGGCAGGCAAGGGCAAGGTAGGGCAGTTGCCCCCCCCCCCCCCCATGGAAAAGCAAAAAAACAAACTTTGATACTCACAAAATTTCTTTTAACTGTTTATTTCGATATCTTATCAATTTAACTAATTTATAGTTTACTCACCGTAATGGAAATAACAACAGTTTAAATGAAATATTACTATCGAATGCAATGACTTCCACGATGGCGGAAACTTTTTTTATAAAGGCATATTTTATATTTTTAAAAAAAGATGTTTGAATAAAATTTTTAAAAAAATATGATAGAAATAGATCATAGAAAAATAAAAAAGGAATAAATAGAAAAAAACAATAGATAAAGGAGAAATATAGAAAACAAAAAGAAGAGAGGAAGAAAAAAAAGGAAAATAAAGGAAATAATAATAATAATAAAGAAATCGAATTACAATAACAAAGTTCTTACGCAAACAAATTAACTTCAAACTAACCAAGAAAGAATTGGATGCACTGATCAAATTTTTCAAATGATTTTTTAATGTGTCAGTTTCATTTACTTTTTTATGCTGTTGTTTTTTTGTTTGTTGGCAAAATGTTTCTTGTTTGTATTGTATTTCTATTTATTTTTTTCCTATTTATTGTGTTATATTCATTTTAATAATATATTACCTTATGTTTTTTGCTAGCTAAATGTTGATTATTATAATTATATATATTTAATTTGATTAACTTGAATTAACCTGCTGCATTTTAACTTTTGTTTTGTTTTTTGGAATATGTCTAATTTGTATTTAATAAATCAATTTTTTTTAACTAATCATTATATTATTATATAATTTAGCATTATTTGGTATAGTTTAGCATTATTAGTATTATGAGCGTTTGTCTGGGCTTTGCATGCTGAGCGTGCATCGTGAAAAAACACGCTCCAGAAATTCTGAGTTTATGGAACAAATTGTAAATAAGTTTGGCAGTGAACGCAGACGACTACAATATCTATTTACTGAATAACAATGATTTAACTCTTGTGTTTTTAGTTTTACATTTTCTTTAATTTTCTGTTGCCACTGGTCTAATAAAATGACTTGATTAATTGATGCATTTTTGTAGTTTTTGAAATATCACTTTTGAATTTTATTTTGCCCCCCCCCCCACCCCCTTGAAAAAAATCCTGCCGGCGCCCATGAACATGCATTGCATTGGAAATGGGCTTTGCTGAAATTATTGGTGTATTGCAGGCTATAAATCAAGATAGAGACAAAAGAAAAGGCGGTCTTATTATAATTTGTTAAATTGTTCCGTGTAATTGCGAAAACCCAAATTTTTAGATTTTGAGGAGAAAGAAAAAACCTTGAATGAATGCCAACTTTTTAATAAAAAGCATTCACGAAAACTCAAATGATTTTGTAAGCTCTGCAATTAAAGATCATTTTATAGGTGTAAATAGGTATTTAACCAGAAAATATTTTTATAAGAAAAAGATAAATTGTGAAGTTTCTATCTGAAACTAGATGGTCAGCGAGGGCGGGTGCCAATAAAGCTCTGCATGTTGGGTATTAGGAAATTGATACTTTTCATTGCGAGATGAGCAGGGACTGTAAGACATGAAGGCATGCAATTTTTGAAAGTCAAACTGTAAGACAAGAAGGACATGCAATTTTTGAAAAAATGAATGAAAATGAAACTTTTTTATTTGTCTTCATTTGACGTCATATTTTATAGAGAAATAACGCATCAAATAAATTTTTAAACTTATAAAAAATTAAAATCAATTTTAAATTGAATATGAAGCAAGAACTTCTGAATACTTTATCCATTTTTCAAGTCTTTGAAAGGTGACGTTAACACAGAAAGCAATTTATGATGAGGTTATAAATGATTTTGCCGAAGAAAAAGGCTTAAAGCTTTTAGAAAAAATGTAATAAACATGACTCATATACAAATATATGTATGTATACATAGATACATACATACATAGATACATGCATACATACATACATACATACATACATACATACATACATACATACATACATACATACATACATACATACATACATACATACATACATACATACATACATACATACATACATACATACATACATACATACATACATACATACATACATACATACATACATACATACATACATACATACATACATACATACATACATACATACATACATACATACATACATACATACATACATACATACATACATACATACATACATACATACATACATACATACATACATACATACATACATACATACATACATACATACATACATACATACATACATACATACATACATACATACATACATACATACATACATACATACATACATGCATACATACATACATACATACATTTGCTATTATAAGATGTTTTGCTATCAGAGTTTAAGTTTATTAATTGTTTGAATTTATTAATTATGATCATTTTAATTTTTAACTATGTAAGTGGACAACAAAAAAAAGTATGCAAAAGGTACCAGCACGTTTAAATGCAGCATTGTCCTTGTACATATAGATAAGGGTAGTTCAAAAATATTATTTCTGTTCTAATAATCCTACTTGCCACAAGGATAAGGAGAAAAAAATTTTTTTATTAGTCTTTTTAAATGTATGTTTATATTTAATATCACTGTAAAATTTGAACAAAAATGGAGCAAAATTTTTGTTCAAATTTGAAAGGTTTAATTTTCCAGGTGCATACAATGTATTAAGTGCTTGATCTTTCCAATTTTATTGCCTGTTTTTTTAAAGTAGATAATTTATAAGAAACAAATGTAAAAGAAAAGGAATAAAATCTTGCAATCGGATCTTTTTAGGTGGGTGTGAAATAATTGGAACGGAAGCGCTTTGTACAACAAAGTTTCCCTCAAGAAACGTATTCTAAGAAAAACGCTGCTTTACCACCTTAAAGAGATTCTGAATGTGAAGAACAATACTAGAATAATTTTATAAGCAAAAAACACCTTCTCAGAAATATTGCTGAGAGAAAACGAAAAAAAAATTTACAAAAAATTTTTGCTTCTTAAAAAAAACAACTAGAGTTATCGCATAAAAATATTTTAAAAGCTGAAATTTCAAAAATATATTACCTATTTACCAAATATGCCATAAAAAGTAAAGAAGATAAGATATTTCTAGAGATGCAAAACGAGGACCCCATGTGCTACTGCGTAGTGAAATTTTGGTTTTAATAGTTTTTATTTCGTTTTATTGTTTTTAATTTCTATTTCGGTTTTCAAAATAATTTATATTTTGATTTTCGTTTTTATTTTCGTTTTATTTTATTTTGAGTCAGCGAGTTACGTTTAAAACATTACAACAAATGACAATGGCAGCATGTGAATGGCAGTAAAAATTGAAAGACATAATTGTGATGTTTGCGTTTGATTTTGAAAACATATCATTACAAATGTGCCTTATCTTACATACAATAGATTATATGACTTCAGTACATTTATCACAGTACACATATAACACATCGTGTCATCGTATATAATTGTTATAGTATGTACACACTACAGTATGTTATACTTGGGAAGCCATTACAAGTTTACTATAAGAGTAATTTAGCTACAGAGTTTACATGGTTCACTAACTCTCTTCAACTAATATTTTTAACTTAATCTTTCTTCATCTATTACATTATAGTCATATACTTATTTTTACTTTTTGTAGTACATTTTTGCATCTACGCTATTGTTTATTCTATTCACATTCACACTAATATTAAATTGTTATTTAGCAATTTAGCATTAATAATTTTATAATTGTAATAATTTTTTCACCTGGTACCAAGAACTTCCTGGTCAAAAGCATTCAAGATTGATTTAAACACCGGAAAATTTATGTAACTTATTGGGCACCCAGTTGATATTATGCAATTTTCTACAGCTCTAATTCTTTCCTTATATACTGTAAAGTTTCAGAACCTTTACCACCACGCTTGTCAATAAATTCTTGCAGGGTTTGAATACCTGCGCCTATGGTTGATAGTGACGAGGCTTAAACATTCTCATTCTTGCTTCTCGTCTTTTTGGCCTTAACTCTTCACTTTTGTTTAGCACTTTAAACTGCGGGATGTAATTTGCTTACGTTTGCGTTTTTTGCCAGATATCAACACACCACGATCTTTCCCTTTTATCTTAATTAAACAGCGGGTGTTATTCTTGTCGGAAGAATATTCAAAAATTTATGCCACTCTCCCTTTTTCTTCCAGCTAATAGGACAGAACTCATTATGAATTAATCAAACGTATTTGCTTAATATTTTATATTTTTGTTACTACTAAAATTAAATAGTTTTCCGCATCAAAAATTTGCCGGTTTAAAATTACTTATTTACTGCTCAAACAAATCTGAAACAAGTTTTCGCTCATTCTCTATATAGCGATGTACTTCCGTTTTTATTTCGTTTTCTTTTAGAAAACGAAAGTTTTATTTTTCGCTTTTACTTTTCCTTTTATAAACTAAAATAACCTTGTTAACGCGTGACAGGAATAGAAAAAAAAAAAGGTGACTAAATCGATTTGTTAACTAATTTAAATATTCCAGGATCAATTTAAGATCATAAACGCTGAGAAGAAAACCTTCGTCAATATTAGTTAGTTTTATTGGAATGCTGCTTGGACAGTTTTGGGATCAAGTACCTTGAGCTATGTGAATGAGATCCAAACCATCAACAATGTTATAGCAATAGCTTTTGAACTTCATCTGTGGTACTTTTCAGAATATTTTGTTGGACCTTCTTCAATTCCCTTATTAAAAACATTTTCACCCACCAAATCACAAGCAGAGTAGGAGACACAGAGAACAATGGAGCAGGAGACTTACACAGAGAACAATGGAGCAGGAGACTTACACAGAGAACAATGGAGTAGGAGACACAGAGAACAAGAGACATTTCCAAGCTCAACTTAAAGAATGGAAAAAGCAATTTATTCTCTTATCTGATCAGGAAGCGAGCAGAACAACAAGCAACATAGGACTGTCAGAACTGGGAGATCGGTTGAAAATATTGGTGTTTAAAGACATCGTAGAACTTTTCCTTTAGCTTTCTTACTGCACTTTTCATCGCATTTTGAAAGAAGATTAACAACTCTTTCCGTACATTTAGTTCGTTCAAAAACTAAATCCTGGAGATCTTGCATTGTGCTAGGAACAGGTTTAAACCGGTTGAACAGTTTAAATATCTTTAAACATCATGAAACGTTCAAGCAACTTTAATAATGACCGACGAAGGAAATTTTCACTAAAGCAGTTTTGTAAATTAATAAAATTACCATTTCTTTCGAAAAAATTTTTTTATTTGACCTTAATCATTTTCTTTCAAATATGATTGAGATCGAAACCTAACAAACGGAAAAGGTTATAGCATGTTGCTCCACATTTTTTCAATTCTAATTGCCACCAAACGTCATTGTATGTTTTCAGCAAGATGGTGCTACAGCACGGCTTACTATCGAGTTGCTGCAGTTATTTCCAATTACGGAGATAGCCAACACGACCGCCTTTTGATTGCTCCAGATTTTTTCTTGTGGAGCTCAAGGAAAAATTTTATGTATCTCAAAGAAAAGGTGAATAAACCCCAAACCTTGAAGGGAGCAAAACATTCGCAAAGAACTTCGTTTTACATCGCAAGAAAAATTCCATCAAATTATGAAAGAATGCCGTAAAAGGGTATATCTTTTGCGTTTATTTTTCATATGTAATGTAAAAAAGTGTAATTAAGTTACTTTTTATAAAATTCAAATCTTTTTCATTCCATTTAATAGTTGTTTAAGAAACCAATTATATTGTTTCTTTTACCGCAATAAGTTAATCCTCTGTTATCACAACTTATAACTCCAGTGCTAAAATTAAAATTTCCGAAGTTCAAGGATTTAGCTCTTATGTAAAAATTTTCCAGGTATATCTTTATCTAAAAGTTATGATACTCAACCTCATTTCCATTTCACGTGGTATATTTTCTACAACTATAAAGATGCTCTTATGTAGAAAAAGATTTCGTTTGAGTGTCACGACATTGAACCTGGTGGTTACTTTGGTTCAGAGTATATTAGAGTATTATACGCCGTTAATTTTTTCTGTGGGTTTTCGAAGAAAGTTTAACGGAGAAATGTTCTCATGCATATTACTGCACAAACGTCCTTTCTTAAGGTGGTTCCTACGTAATCAAAAAAAGTTACTTTTTATTCATTAAGCATTAATTTTCTCAAAAATAGGTACAGAATGTGTAAAAAAAAAAAAATTTCGAACACCAATAATATATTGATGATCACATAGAGGCCTATAATAGTCAAAATAACCCCTTAAAATTGAGTTTACTAGAAACACAATTACTCATGAGTAAAAGCTCATTTTACTTTCAAACTTGGTATACTTGTTCGTGCTACCTATATCTAGTGCGTGAGTTTTTTTTATTAAAAAATCATGTTTCTACTAAAAGTTATGCTTCAAAATAACTGTATTTTCGAAAAATGTGCTACTAGGCCTCTGATCTTAGTTCCCTAACCACAACTTACAAGTAATAAACTTGTTTGAAAAAAACTCAGGCACTAGTAGTACACTGGATGAATAAGTCCTGAAAAATTCAAGTAGCTATCACTATTAATTCAAAAGTTATGATGTTTTTTGTGAGACAATTTTCTTGAAAAACGATACGGTAGAAAATCAAAAAACAAGAAAAAAATTTGTTTTTAAAACTAAAATCCTCCTTTTAAATAAGTTTCTCCTCCCTCTTTATGTAAGTCTATATCCAATAAACCCTTCTTGATGGCTTTTAGTTTTTTTCTTTTTGATTTTGTCTTCTCTGATGTTTTAATAAGTAAATTTTGGATGCTGCGTCGGTTCATTTTTTCAGATATAATATTAAAACAGACACCGGTCTGTATTCGAAGTTTTTCATACACTTTAACAAGTCCAAATTGACCTTCGTTGAATTGAAGAATAGCACTATATACACCTAACTGTAGAATTGACCTTTGTACAAAGACTTGCTTAGGACATTTCATCCAGATAATATTATTCAGGGACTCGTTAGCATTTTGAGATTCCCCGTGGATGCACTTGCGAAGAAGATCATCATTTGAAAGATCTTGGAAAATCTTTGACAAGATAGGAAACATCCACTCTGGTAAATTAATCTTCTCTTTGTGTTTTTTAAGTTTATTTTTCTTATAAGTACACCACGATTCTTCTCCTGGTGGACAAAACATGTGGCGCTTATCTAAGTTAGAAAAGTTGGTACAATGATGAAGGATAGCACCTATCCACTTTTTCATTGAGTAAATTTTTTCATCGTTAGTGCAATTTAATTTTAGACTTCTTCGAATAGCAATACCATAATAATTTGTTATTGAATTGATGGAGCTGTTTGTCAATTTTCCTTTTCCACCAAATGGTGTAGAGGTACTTTTATATTCTTGTACTAGTGCCCTAAGTCGAAAACCTATTCGTTTATTTACATGTCCAACTTTGACGTATAAGGCAACATTAGAATAGCAAAAGAGATGTACTATTTAAAGTTTTAAAGTACATTTAAGATATTAACTTAAAAAATAAAACGGTTGCTATGGCCGTTGCTAGGCACTAAAACTATACCTACCTGTATAAAATTAAAAATATTGTAAAAAGGATAAACAAACTTAAAAAAAAAGTATTTACCACGAGAAAGAGCAATAAATTTTACATTAGAATATCTAATTTGCCAAAAAATCAATTTTTGAAAAAATTTCGACTTTTGATTATGTAGGAACCACCTTAATGATTAAACGTTTGACCCCCTGCCAGTAATTTTCAGTAACTTGAACAGCGATTAGATCTTACATTAGAAGATAGTTCGTCTGACTTTTTTTTCCCGTGAACTTTGGGAAGTCAGACGAGAAAACTTTGGTTTTTGCGCTAATACAATTTTTCATCTACCGGAACAAATATGTTCCTGCGGCTTTTCTTTGATCTTAACGAAATATCGTAAAGTTTCGGGGGGTTAATCATAGATTGCGCCAAAATTTAGTTAATTAAATTATCAGTGCTATTGAGAAGCAGTATAACAAAAGAAAAAGATAATTTAAAGTATGCTTTTAAAATAGTTTGTGATTTATTTTTTATTAAATTTTTTTAAGGATTACGAAAAAGAAGCTTTAAAAGCTCTTAGCAATGGCATATTACCCCCGTCATTAAACCTGCAAAACGAAATTATATTTCGCCATTATTCATTTTTTTAAATAACCAAAGTTTTCTCTTCTGACCTCCCAAAGTTCACGGGAAAAAATAGTCAGACGAATTATTGTCTAATCTTACATTAACATTGATGATTCGTGATGCAGGAATTATTTTTCGTTTTTTTTTTATAACTTTATAACCACTTATAATATATAGTTAAATTCTAAAATACAAAAATTGCTTCGTAAAATAAGACCAACAATGTTTTTAAAATGGTGCAAAATAGAGCGAACGTTCCCCGTCTTATCATTAAAGTAATTTGATAGCGTTTTCAACGCTTAATGAAAACTTACTGTTTTAGACTTTAAATCTTAAAAATGCTAAGAACAAAGTTTAAGTTGACAACAAAGCGAGAGGGAAGGAAAAAAACATGCTCAAAAATGTCTATGAAGTAATATTTTTTATAAATTAAGTATCAAAATAAACTTTTGAATTTCCCACTTGAGTGAAAAAAGTCGTAACGTGGAAGTCGTAAGACAAATTTAAAGAAAAAATTTAGGAAGAAATTTTTGAATAACTGGCAATCAATCAATACTATCCTAGTACTCAGGCTTTAACTATAATCTCGATGCAAATGTTAACTTACCTCAAATCTCAAAAGAAAAAAGATAACGAAAAAAACATCCTCAAGGCTTTGTCATATATACATAATTATTAGACCTAACAAGCTAATTCACGATTTCTTCACACCGTTAAATTCTTCATAAAAATAGAAAATCTACGATACATCAAATTCATCTTGCAAAGAATGTCATTTCAATTCTACTACACAAGCCTTCGCTAAAGTACAAAAATAGTTGTTTTTTTACAAATTCTCTTCATAATCTATAAATCACTTTCACCATATAAGGCCGTAGAAAAGGACTTATAATCAAGAGCACCGGGTACTGCGCCAGGTCCAGAATATGCAGCCATTCGAGCAATACAATACTCTGCTTGCTGAGGAGGCAACTCACGTCGTAACTCATCCGCGGTAATATAAGGCTAAATAATAATAATAATAGGTTAATTTTTATTTGCAATATTTATATGCAGATTATTGCGTAGAAATAACGTATTTATGGTTAAAAACTTACTTTATCACCGGCTAAAATTCTAAACGACTCCATCACTTGCTCAGCACTGTCAGTATCAGCCATTTCTCTTGTCATAAAATCAAGGAAAGCCTGGAAGGTTACATAACCTGTCTGATTGGGGTCAACCATAGCCATAATACGTGCAAATTCAGCATCACCCTATATATAGATTTTAAAAAACATATAGCATTTTATCTTTTTTAAGCTTAAGTAAGCAGTAAAGACTTTATGAAATTGTTATTACCTTATCTTCAACATCTACACTGTGGCCAAGACTGACCAAGCATTGTCTGAATTCTTTATAATCTAATTGATTGTTTTTGTTCTTGTCGAAAAAGCTGAAAGAGCTCTTCAACTCTTTCAACTGATCTTCACTTATACCAATAGAATCTCTCATCAAAATCTTAACACAGAAAAAGATTAAACCAGAAAGTGTGCTACAAAATAAAAAACACAAAACAAAGAAGGTTAAATTTTACCTGGTTTTCAACCTCATTGATGTTTCTAGTCATACCAGTGAGAAGAAGTTCGAATCGAATACGGATCATTTCCATAGTCAACGATGTATGAGGATTCTCAAAAATTAAGGCCTCTTGCACAGACTAGAATAACATTAAAAAATATATTTAAAATTTCTGAAAGAAAAGCACTTCCAGTGTGGATGAAAATTAAAAAAATATATATTAAAAAAATTACAGCATTTAGAGCATCAAGCTCCAAAATGTGTTCTTTAAACCCATTAATTTCATCATTGAGACCATTTAACTCATGAAGCTGGTTCTCAAGACTACCTCTGGCATTCATGCCAATGTCTCTCATTTTACTTGTTCTTTGTTTTATCCATTCACCCACTCGGTTTGCCATTTGTGCAAACTGTACACGAAGTCTTTCATTAGTCTGTTGGCGAACAGTTTCAGCAGATAACTTAGAATCTCGTTTAGGTATCAGTTCAAGGACTTCCATCCACTTTTGTTCTAAATCCTAATATGTAATGACAAAATTTGTTCAAATATTGCATCATAAGTTTTAAATTGGCATAATTCTAAAAACTAAGAAACAACATCAACAATATGAAAATTTTTCTTACATGTAACAACAATTACCTCAGATTTAGTATTAGTGTATGGATTCTTTTGGTTACTCATGGAATTAATTGCATCAACAAGAGCCATTATTGACTCAAACTCCTCTTGTGCTGCTGGCATATTTGCTTTAAACTTCTCCTGGGCATCTTTAAGATCTTGCATTTCTTCCAAAGAATGAACATTAAACATATCCATTAAGTCTTCTTTTGCACCATCCATCCAATTATTAAATGGTGATGCTTTCTTTGCATATTCAAGCCATAAGTTGTCAAGACGCTCTGCAATTTCAATGGCAACTGTCAACTTGTTATTGCGCTCAGCAGTTAAGTCTCCAAGATTATCCCATCCATCACATATGCTTTTACAACGTGCATTAACTTCATCAACTTTACTATATCCAAGTGTATTTAATTCCTGAGCAATAGCCACAATTTGCTCTACACGATCTTGCTGAGCAGAAAGATCAGACTCAAATGCTTCATGTCGTTTGCGAGAAGCCTAACACAATATTTTAAGAATTGTTAAAAAATTAACTTAAAATTAAAAAAACTCTTTACACCTGTATAGTTTTAAAAAATCAAGTTACAAATATGGTTGAATACACACCAGCAAAGATGCAAGAGGAGCACCAGTTATATCATCAGTTGTCAAATACTGATCTTGACCATTGGACCAAGCTTCATGGATATCACATTTGTGTTTAAACTTCATTGCTAAATGATCCAATCGCTCCAACCTCAAATTTTGAAAATTAAAGAATTTAGGTAATAAACTTTTTTTATATATATTTTTTATATTTATATGTAATTACATGTAATTATATGTATGTATGTATGTATGTATGTATGTATGTATGTATGTATGTATGTATGTATGTATGTATGTATGTATGTATGTATGTATGTATGTATGTTTGTATGTATGTATGGATGCATGTATGTATGTATGTATGTATGTATGTATGTATGTATGTATGTATGTATGTATGTATGTATGTATGTATGTATGTATGTATGTATGTATGTATGTATGTATGTATGTATGTATATATGTATGTATGTATGTAAAACAACACACAAAAAAATATTTATAAATATTTTACTTGCGCAGTTCTGCAAGTATCCAATCTTGGAAATCTTTTTCAGCTTGTTCTAAATCTCTCCATGATTTTTCTATGTCCTAAAATTTAATATTCAGTTATAATAAAGTATTTAAAAACTGGAAATCAATGCTAGACTACACAAAAGTGATGTAATGGATTTTGAAATAGCAACATGTTTTTGTATAAAAGCATAATTTCAATATGAAACTACAAGCTAAAAATAAAAACTTAAACTCGTAAAATCTTTACAAACTGATCTTATGTAATGAATTTGAACAAAACTTACAGACAGCATTTTTCCTTCAGAAGGCATGTACACAGGACGATTACTTAAACGTAGTTTAGTTTGAAGGGTATTAAACAGGTTTTCTAAGCCAGCTTTTTCTTCAACTTTGGGTGGTTTTTCAGTACCTCTATAATTTCTGAAGTCATTCAGTTTATTCTAAACAACGAAACTTGAAACTAATTAAAAAGGTAAAATTAAACAATAAAACTGCAATATAAAACATTAGGTAATTTTAAGACAAATAATCAAGAACCATTGCATTCACAACAAATACAAGGAAATTAGATAACATTAAGTAAACTTTTCTTCAAGATTTAGAATTTATAAAAATTGAACAAACCAGAATAAAAAAATACATCTACACAACAACATCTTTAACCTGAACATCTTCAAGAGTATTATCAGTACTTCGATCCTCAAGTTCTGGAATTTTCTTGTTTATCCAATCAAGTAACTGTGATGCCATATTTTCATAATCATCCATAGCTTTTTCATTACCTTGATTTACATTCAATACTTTTACAATTCGCTTTGCAGCTGTTTCTGCCTAAAAGAAAACATCAATTTATATATTTATATACAGCCTAGCAGCATAAGTTACGTTTCAATATATACACAGTATATATACATTTTTGTTATGAGATTTTGTGTTAAATTCATATTAAAAAAGTGTTTATTACATCAATTTAACGCTTATCCTGCTATAGAAAACCATGAAATAGTAATAATCGTGTATTCAAACAAATGTCAAAACAGTGTTACTTGTTGAGAACTGGAGAAAGCATGATAGTAGCAAGAGACATATGTCATAACAGCTCTCTCATCAGGTTTAACCTGATTAACCATGTCTAAAAGATTATAAAAAGATTTTTAGAAAAAACATTAGTTTATTAAATTTCATCCAAAATTAAACAATTTTAACATGGCAAAAATGCTCAATGCTCTAATTCTATGTGCATAAGTTTTTAAAATTTTCTTTTAAATTTAGTGCAACAAACTTCATTAATTTCAAAACTAGCTTTTTAAAGACTTTAACTTGATTAATCTTGATTTATAACTTAATTATAAGTATAATATAATAAAAACTATATCATATTTAAAATGATCTTTTATTAACATTACTTTTGCAAATTAAAAATATGCATTTTATAATCAAATTAAGGAAAACAAATATTACCAAAAATTTTGCAAATTATTTGAAAAAAAGTAATGAAAAAAACTTTGTCAAAAGAAACAGCTTTTTTCATAACTTTTAAAGAAGCTTGAAATATAATGAAAAAAATATGACAATTCATGTGGTTAAAAATTAAAATTAAAAACGTTAAAAATGTCTTACAAAAGTGATTGGGTAATTAAATGAAATATTTAACAATGCATAATAAAAAACTATTAGTGTAAAGAAAAGCAAATAAATTTTTTTTCTGTAAATAATTTACTAACTGTTAACTGTTCTGTAAATAATTTAATAAGTGTTAATTCTTCTAAAATAATTACAATTGCAATTTTTAGCATACACACAAATCAAATAATCAACTTTTCATGGTCATTTTTAAAATTCTCTTAAAACAATTTTCATCTCCGCCTATATTAACTGGGAATTAAAACAGCTTTAAATTTTTAAGAACAAGCTACAAAAATTTTTTACTTAAGTATAATGAAAATGGCTTACATAAACAGACTGAAGACTGGATATAATAAGTAAAGAAGAAGATTTTAACTATTTATAATAAGCATGATTTTACAACTTTCTATTATTAACACAATAACTAACTCATTCAATTTTGGATTTAGTTTTTTCTTTATTACAATTAAATTAGTTTAAGAGCCTTTTTAAAATGGTTTAAATTGATCATGTATTTTTTACTTATACACTAGAAAAATCAATAAATGAGTAGGTTGCTAACCTTCAGCATCTAACATCCGTGGGATATCAAGGTATTTGTCAGCAACATCAAATGCATAATTTAAGTTGTGCATTGGATCATCCTTTAAAAAATTAATACTTATTAGTTTTTATCACAACATGGTTTAGAATGATTTCATTATTTACATAGTATTTTAATCACAAAATTATTGCAATCTTTTAAATAAAACTAAAAAATTATGACTATTTTACTTTTTGAGAATTTTCTTATTTCTATTTGTGGTGATACTTATCTTTACTTAAACAGCTGCAAGCATTAAAATATTTTTTGTAAATAGGAAAAAAATAAATACTAAACTAATGAACAAATAAAAATATCAAAACCTTGGATAGCTTGTTGTAATCAATGAGATCAGGACGATGTCGATGAATAAGTGCACAGAATGCAAGACCATCTTTAAAACTAAAACACCAAAAGATTGATGTGAAATATTAATTCTTCCTTAAAAGAAATTTTTAAAAACTATCTTTGGAATAGGATCCATAAAATCAGGTTTTTGCATGGACAGAAAAAAAAGTATTGCATTTCTGGTAAGACATTAAAGTTATGAAATGGAGTGCAATCCTTGTTACTAGTTCAAATCCTCTAACATAGTGCAGTTTTCTGGATCAAAACCTGATTTAGAAAGAGGAAAAAGTGAATTATTTAATTTCAAAAAATACACATGCTTATTTACTTTTCACAAAAGCTGTTTAACAAAGTTTTAGTCCAGTAACCTGCCTGTGCAAGATCCAACAAACAGTCTCTTTACAGAAGCTAGTGATACTCTGGATAATTTTTTTTATTATTGCATTAATAAAACTTATGTCCCTGGCAAGAAAAAAAAACCATTGATTCACAAGCTTTTTCTTTAGTTGTTCTAATAAAATAAGAATGTGTGGTTTATTTTCTTTAAGATTAGTATTTTCCATTTGGGTCCATTAAAAATTTTTTTTTGCCCATTTTAATGTATTGAAAACAAATCCATCTGTTCAAGTTACTTTCATATTTTGAAGAAATTATTTACATCAAAATTTCTAAATTACAGGTTGGCTTTTGAGATTTTTGTAGTTGGTATTGTAAAGGTAGTAATTCAAATAAGAATAAAAACAATTAAAGAAATTTAAAAATTACCTAAGAAAGTAAGAAATATAAACAATTATTGAATAGTTGCTTCAAATTCATCAAATAAATTGTGTTAGTAAATAATCTTTACCTCATGTGAAAATTTTGAACATTTACATTTTTGTATGGAGCGGTTTTTCTCTGACACCAAAGCAAAAGTCCATCTTTAGATGAAAACTCTGAAAGAAGTAAATAAAGTAAAATCAAACAGCACAAAGTAAGTACTTTTAATAAAACTGATGAAATAAAAAATGATTAAACCTTTCTAATCTAAACTAAAGTTTAATAAAAAACTTACCATCAACAAGAATATCTTGAATAGCAAATCTCAAGATGATAGTCCAAATCATACCCAAAATCATTTTTAAGTTACCGTCAACAATTTCTGAAAGAAAAACACAACAACTCAAAACATATAACTTTGACATATTCAAAGTGTTTAGCTAAATTTATAAGCATAAGTTAATGTTTCAAAACATACAAATTAATTCTATTACCTTCAGCACCAATTGAAACCAGTTTAACACCTTTGCTGGCAACAAAATCTAAAGCTTTATTGACATTTGATATTTGATGAAATCGTAACCGTCCTCTTTCAGGTTTTGGTAGTCTCTCTCCAGCAATAACTTCAAGAAGTAACATAAGTTTAAGCCCATCACTAAAGTCTCTAGAAATTTCCTCAATTTGCACATTAACTTTCCTTAAATGGGAATTGCACCATGCTGTGAAAGTCTAAAAGTAAAGATATTCTTGATTTCTCTATATTCCTATTCCATTTTGATATTGTTATTTACATATATTTGTGTAAACTAATAAAACTTTAGATTTAGCTAATATTCATTTGATAAGCACTCATTGAACAAAAAGAGACACATTGATTTTTTTTAAAATTCTTCTGTAGCTTAGATAATTTGAATCCCTCCTTCTTAATCAATATTTAAATTATAACTGTAATAATTTTGGATATAAACAACTGCATAAAACTTACAAAATTAGAAAATTATTTCAAAACTCAGAAGGAAATAAAATATATATGTATGTATGTTCATACATGGTACATTCATAGATACATACAAACATATTTTTTTTTTCATTCAAGAAAACATTAACATGTAATTAAATACGTACATACATACATACATACATACATACATACATACATACATACATACATACATACATACATACATACATACATACATACATACGTATATATATAACATACTATATATAATAAAATATATTATATACATATGTATAAATATATATATATATATATATATATATATATATATATATATATATATATATATATATATATATATATATATATATATATATATATATATATATAATATAAAATATATACATATGGCATGAGTAGACGTTGTTTTGAAAGCCTCTACCAGTCCCTGAATAACCAAAGCCAACCACATAGTTTTCATAGTATGACTCCTTTGAATATTAGTTACATTAAAAACAAACCTTTTTCTGCTGCATTTCCCATGCTGGATCAAGCAATCCTCGATCTTCTTCTTCCCCTGTGTGGTATCCATAATGTTCTTCCTCAGTCATATTTAATACTAATCTGTGGAAATATATTAATTCAGAATAATAGAACCAACAAACTTTCTTGTCTTCCGCCTCTAACAACTATAAGGCTGGGCGAAGAATTGTTGTACTTGCGCGAAATATCGGCGCAGCCCACAACTAGGTCACGTGCTCAAATGAGTTATTTAAATATGGCGGCTTAACATTTAAAAACAAAGAAACTTATTTAATAATAGATGATAAAACTGAGAGCACGCAGAGAACGTAATTAAAAACTGCGTGGTTAACATTTTTCGAAATTAAATATTACTTTTTATAATAATTAATTAAATAGAGGAAAGTTATACGGAAAAATGAAATAAGACCACGCTCATGATGATTAAAATTCATTCAACTTACACTTACCACCAATATTTCGATTTGGACTAAAACCAAAAGTAAACTTAGCCAGCTGATAGTTGATCATCAGGTCATCTAAAACTATTCGCTAAATATTTGGATTTATATTTTTCTTGATTTTAAGACCTAAGAAATGTGAAATTTAATAGTTTGTTAAAAAACTGAAAATTTCTTAACTTTAATTTTTGGAAAACGTTATCGAAATATTTTCTTTTAATAAGTTGATTGTAAATGAACCCTAAATGCAATACGGAAAACACGTTTAAAAAAATCGACAAATCCAAATGCAACATGGAAAACATGTAAAAGGATTGATTAAGTTTTTTAATCCTCTATTGTCATTTTTTTTTTTTTTTTTTTTACTTGCTTTTATTTTACTTTAAATCAAGAACTAAATCTTTTAATTGAACAAAGTTTTCATTAGTGCGCTCACAGGATGAATATGTCAAAATGCATGATTACATTGAGTAAATGTAATCATGCATTTTGACATATTCATCCTGTGAGCATGCATCCTGTGATTTTGTGTTGTATTAAAATTTTTTGTTTATTTAAAAAAAGTTCTTACCAATTTAAAATACAAAGAAAATTTTACCTCTTTAAAATAGAACGATTAAATCCAAGTTTTTAAACATCCGTTAAATATCCACACAGCGGAGATTATATGAAAATTTAAGTTTTATTAAAGAAGAATATTTTGTAAAAATTTGCAGGAAAAAAAAAATCATTCCGTACGTTCAGTATCAAAACACGATAATGTAAAAAACCACAACGAAATAGAATACGATATTCATTCTTCAACGAGCAGATATTTTCTCTAAAATAAGCAATGACGAATCGAAGTTGTTATCTTAGGCGCTCAAAGAACACTGTTATTTTTTACAAACCACACAAATATGCAATTATGTATAAGAATTAAATATTCAATATACGAAATGACAACTGGCTTATCAATACTTAACTTCTATACATTTATCGTATTTAAGCACATCCTGAAAAACTGTTGCGACATACTAACGGTCGTTGTTTTTTTCTGTTTGTTAACAATTATAATAATAATTTTAATATATAAACTGGAGATAATAAAGAGCCCCTGAAGGGAGCTTTTTTCTTTAACATAAAATACAACAACAACAAAGATATTAGTAAGATACACAACAAAAATACTCTGCATTTTAAGGAACGGCTAAAGTCATTCAAAAAATACAATTTCTAAAGTTCACCTAAATATTGAACTTTAGGAACTACAAGCGTTGTAGATAAACTAAACTTGATCATCATTTTTGAGCAATAGATTAAATCTTTTTGGTTCATGTAAGATTAAGCTAAATACGTCAAAAGTCTTATTAAATTGAAACTGTTCACAACACGCACAAGCTATGACAAACTAACTTAATGAATGGAAAAATTGGAAAAGCATTTTTACCAATTCAAGTGAACTATGGTTACTCACAAGGTGACGTTTTAAAGAGTTAGTGAAGGGATTCGCGGGCGTTGAATTATTCCAAGCCAAGCACCAACAAGTTTCACTACAACATTATCGCTACACGTAAAAAGTTTTAAATTAAATAGAAAAAACTCAAAGAAACTTAATTTTCACAACACTATCGAGGAGAGATATGAGTTTAAATCAGTGGAAAGTCCCGTCCTTTGATTCGTTGCATTTAATATCGCGTTTTCACCCATATTCATCGCGCAATATCTGTTTATTTTGGTCTTTATATATAGAGTTTCAGCGATTAACAGCTCATAAGAACGCGTGTCACCAGAATTTGATTTTAACATAAGCTCATCATTACTTCAAGGATTAATTTGGTCAATGATAAATTTGCAATATGCACTTACGCGCCACTTCTAAGTAACGAAGGTACACAGCGTCAAACCTCCGCATTGACGATCTAAAATCAGAAGGTTAAAACATTCTATTTAATGAGACTAATGACTCGTTATATAAAAATTAGTAACTAAAAAATGTGTACAAAAATGCGTCACTAAATGTATTGATTTTTTTTTTTTTTTTTTGACAATTATGTAAAAACCTGCAAAGAGCGTGCGAAGATGAGTAAATAACTATATTATAATGAGTATAGATAGCAAATGGTCATCACACTGGCAAACAAATTGTAAAGATTAAAACTTTGTAGGAGATTAAAAAGTCATTTTTGTAATGTTGAACATTATTTTCACAATTTTTTCGGATTTCTTACTTTAATCAGATTAAAATATTATAAATATTTTGTCTAACAACTTTTCAGGGTTTTCTTTCAGAAAAAACGTCTAACTTTGGAGATTATGATGGGGTTCGTGCTGTTAATGCGAGATTATCTATGATAGTAGTTTATAAGTTGCTTCAAGATTCAGTTACACATTTTTATCATCTATCAAGACAAACAATTATTCATTGTCTATTACATAGCATTGTTTCAAATATATTAAAATGTAAATCATTTCAAATACTTTAGCTATCAAAACAGTTTTATCTACTACTGAACATCTTAAAATAAATATCTTATCGGGCTAAAGTATGCTTTGAACTCCCAAACACTCAGTTCCATTAGCTTGGTAGAGTCCTTTAGTTTGGTAAAGCCCTTAGAATTGAACAACATAAAAGAAAGCTCCAAAACGTAAAACCGGCCAATGAAAAACGGTATGAACAATCAAACCTAACAATTAAATGTAATCACGTTGTAGATCGCATTCAATAGTTTCATTATTAGGAGAAATCAATCAAGTATGCCCCTGTTGAGGCTTCAAAATACGAATCGAATCACAAATGCGATTCGAAATTCTATTCACTATACTCGGACCAGAAGAATGGTATTTTTATATGTGCAAATATATTTTGTTATTTCGGATAATTAGAAATTTAAGTTGTTATATTTTTAATTAACCGAAATTAGCATTATTCCAGTTGCAAAAATCACGCTAAGGACGAATTTCTTGCGGCAAAAAAAAAAATATATATATATATATATATATATATATATATATATATATATATATATATATATATATATATATATAAAAGGTGTTTACTAAGGTAATTCCTGCCTTTTTATTGTATAAAATGGTAAATTGCTTTTCAAAGGATGTCTAGTGATGGACCTCTTCGATATTTTATGCGGAAAGGTGGCTGTGCTATTTAGAAGAAAATATTAAGTTTTATGCGCTGATATAACTTGCTAAGTTCTTATGAAATTTAATTATAATAATTAAGACCCAAAACTCAAAGTGCAACTCAGGAGTTAACTTACAGAAATATTTTAGAGTCAGGGTTTCTATGCGCATACATAATCATTATTTATGTAGAAGCTAGATATTTTGAAGCTAGACTTTTTGTGTGCCTGTAAAATCTGTAAGACCATTCGACAACCCTGAATATAGACATTTTATCTTGTATATTATCAACCAATCAGGCGTCAATACCATTACTTTAAGAGAAAACGACGGTCGCAGGAACAGGAACAACAGCGAAACTATAATAAACTAAATAAAATTTAGTTTATGAAGTTTATCAAAAGGCATTGATTAGTGTTTGTATAACCTGATATTTTGATAATATCTACTACAGCTAATATTTATTTAGAACAAAACACTAAGTAAATACTGTCCGAATAAACCATTTTTTCTTATATAAACCCTCATATATGACACATTGAGTTTTTAATTCAGGAAGAAATAAATTTCACTAATGTTAAATTGCGATTTTGTAAAAATTGTAAAAATTTTTAATGTAAAGATTCGATTCGAAGTTTGTCTCTCTACAGAATGTAGAACTTTTTTTTTATTTATTTATTATAGAATTTATTGATTGATAGGGAACTATAAACACTATTAGTAAAGTTGCAAAATAACAGAAACTTTTTAGTATTCACAGCCGATTAAAAAAAACAACAGAAAAGATAAAAAAAAAAAAAAAAAGAAAAAAAAAAAGGAAAACAAAAGTGTGGAAACTAAAACATCGATAGTTAACAGCTTAATCCTCGCCAACATTTTGGAAATTTTACAGTAGAGGAAGATAACTTTGTTTATAAATAAAATGTTTTTTTATAACTTATATCCAAAAATTATTCATTTTAAACAAGATGGCGATACATAACAACAGTAGATGTTTTGCCGATTTACACGATTTTTTTTGTATAAGCAACTCGTTTATAAGCAACTGAACTCGATGTGAAAAAATATTAAGCAACTTCAGTTCTGAACAAATGTTAACATAAGCAACTCATAAATTGCGCATAAAAATCAAAGCACTCAAAAAGTTCCTTTATTTACTGTCAAATACTATTTTTATGTTGGATATAAAACATAGCTTTATGTAGTTTAAAAAATTGCCGTACACGTTTTTTTGAGAAATGAAAACATTCGATTTTGCGTTCGAATCAATTTTTTTCTCTGCAATATAATGACTTCTTTTAGATAAACGATTTCAAAAGAAAGTAATCGCAGTAGTGTTGTTGTTGTGTATGTTGTTGACAACGCTGTTAAGATCATGAGTAAGAGAAAGCAGACAAATTTGTTCAACTTTGGTTTTACCAAAAAGATTTGTCATCGTGGTGAGTTGGTAAATGTAGAAGAAAAAAGAAGATAATTTGTTTGAATGTATTGTTTGCAAAAAATCACTGAAAACATCACAAGCCCTTTCGATGCACGAGTTTTGGTGTAAAAATAAGTTATCACATGCGGATATTGCTCAAACTGACAAAGACCCGAAATCAATGAGCTTGGATCAAATCATTGATGGAAAGAACAAGTACGATAATATTGAAAAAACTGTGAAATCGGTTTTAGAGAAGCTTGTTACAGATGTTGAAGCTAACGAATTACCAAAAATTGCTGACAAACGGAAGAGCTATACGTTAAAAGAAAAGGTTGATGCGCTAAATGACTTAAACGATGGTATGTTAAGTAGGGATGTAGCAAAAAAGTATAACGTTCATAAGAGTATGATTACACGATGGAAATCAAAGGAAAAAGAAATCTACAACAAGTACAACGAAAACAAGAAAAACGCGTTATTCAGGAAATGCCGAAGAGGCGACAAACACAAAACTTTGTTTAACAAACTTTATGATAAATTCTCCGAAGCAAGAAAAAAGGGGCTAAAAGTTAACTTTGAGTGGTTGTATGTCCGAGCGAATCAAATTCATCTACAACAAAGCCCGAATGCTGACAGATTGCCAAAATCAATAGTCACTGATTTCTTAAGGAAAAATAAGATCCGCATGCTGTGTGTTCAACGTAAGCGCCAAGCTGACGTAAAGAAGCAAACCCCGATTCTGATGAAATGGCATTCAAATTTGAGAGAAAAGTTGATTAAGTCTGGAAGTGGCAAACCCACATACGATTAAAAATGGGGGCGTTTCCCACCGAAAAAGAGAATCAATGTAGATCAAACTCCACTCCCGTTTGTAGTCGAGAGCAAACGAACATACGAAATTCCAATGAGTAAGGGAAAGGAACGAAGGGACCATAGAGTATGAGTAGCTCAACCTGGCAGTGGGCTTGATAAGCGACAAGCTACCCTTCAAATATGTTTCAGTCCTGAAGGAATGGTGAAGCCGGCGTTGATTTTCAGAGGTAAGGGGAAAAGGATTAGTCAAGATGAAGTTTTAGCCTATGACACTGATGTAGATGTGTACTGGCAACCAAATGCATGGGCAGATACAGTGTTTTCCGTGAAATGGGTGAAGAACACTCTCTCCAATGCTGTCGCTAACCTGGATGAGTATGTTTTGTTCTGCGATAACCTGACAGCCCAAGTCAGTGATGAGTTTTTGAATGAAGTGCGACAACATAAAGGTAGTCTGGTTTGGTGTTCCCAACGGGACACATTTTTGGCAACCTGTTGATGCCGGACCAGGAGAAGCATTCAAATCACATATTAAAGCAGAACAAAACACCTGGCTCGAAAATGATGAAAACATCGAACTCTGGCTTGGCAACGATGATCGGAAACTGTCGGCAAAAGATCGCCGCATTTTGATAACTCGTTGGGTCGGTGAAGCTTACCGTAAAACATCCAAAGACGAGAAATTTCTTCGTATGCTTTATAGGAGCTTTGCAAAAAAAAGGATGTCTTATTACGGCTGATGGTAGCGAGGACGATAAGATAAATCCTGAAGGCATGCCTGCTTATGTTGTTCCACCCCCTTTTGACATTGACAACCCGGTGGAAATCACAGAGACTCCTATTCCAGACGAAGTAAAGGATAACCCTATTGATGTTTTGCCTGACGAATCAGACGGAGAAGACGAGGAACTAGATGGACAAGTAGAAAAATCAGACGGACAAGAAGACGAAGAAAGTGGAGATGAAGAAAATAAAGATCCAGCAGAAGAGAGAAACATTTTTGATCTTTTTCATTAGAATTTAAGTGATTTTAGTTGTAAAGAGCACTCTTCTGTTAAAGACTTGATATTAAACCGTATTTTGTCTCTTATTCGTAAAAACACTGAAATTTAGGCTAAGAAACTTAAGCAACCATTAAGCAACTCAAGATATAGAAATTGACTGAAAAATAAGCAACTCGAGTTCTGACCAAAATTCTAAGTTGCTTATACAAAAAAAATCGTGTACAACAGCGGCAGCTTTCAAAAATTGTCTTAAACTGAATTTGGTCAAAAATGTTAGCTGCAATATTTTAAATGTTAACCATCGATATTACTCATACATACTGGTCTTTGAAATCTCCCCATGAATGCAATAACTCAGTCAAAAATATATCGAATTCCTTTAGAGTCCAGTTTGCTTGCTTAACAGGATCAGTCACCTAAAAGAAAAAAGGGATAATTTCATAATGGCAGTGACGCTCAAATGTCAATGCTCGCTTGGACATTAATATGACCATTTCTATCAAATAGGTTAAAAATGTTACTTTGTTAGACTTTTGAGATTTTATTCAATAACAGGTTCATAAAATCGAAAATGTTCACTATGACTATAGGCAGACCTTTTCCACAAAGTCATTGAAAAAATTCCTGAAGTCTTTGGTCTGAAAAAGGTTGGCTCCCAGAGAAAATAAGTTTCTGTAGACCAACTATAAAAGAGAACATAAAAAAAACATAAAAAATGAAATTTGATAAAGTATCAAATACATATAAACAAATATATTCAGGTAATAAATTACAATTAAAAACACAAAATAAAAAAGATATACAATAAATACTAAGTAGTTTTATTTGAAAGCCTTTGCACAAAACAAATAGTTTCCTATTTTTTAAATTTAAAAACTTACACGAAAAATGGCTTCACAACCTTTTGAAAAATGGGCAAAAGTTGTTTTCCTTTCTAGTCGGGCAAACAAATAGCTACAAAAGAACAATCCAAATTATTAATGATTTTAACAATGCATTTAATCAGTTCACTACCTGATTACAAGTTTACGATCATACATAGACCATGAGCTACTCGTCATTGTACTTGTCTGCGACCGTCAGGGTACATATTGGTTTAATCTTCAAACTTTTTGCATTATTATTGTTGTCAGAAATTACTTTCATTGTGTTTTTCAAAATCTAAACTAACTGCTTAACATAATTTTTAAATGTTTAGTTTTAAAAAGTTAAAAAAACAATATTTACACATATTTACAGTTCGTAAAAAGAAGTTGTAAAAACGTGAGTAAAACTCTGAAAACTTTCTGCTTCCATATTTTTGGAAAGCATATTTTTGGAAAGCATATTTTTGGAAAGCATATAGATAGAGTTGTTAAAGTAACTGGTAACTGTTGAAATACAAAATCAAATTCCTGATAATTTTATTCCACATTATTTTGTTAAAATGCTACAGGTATCAAAACGTAATTTAAATTTAATTAAACCATAAAATAAATTTTTATTTAAAAAAAAAGTTTAAAACGTCAAGAAAAACATTCAAAAATTTACAATAGAAAAATTTAGCTTTAACTAATAATAACAAACTAAAGACTAATGATAAAAGTAAAAAATTGTAACAAATTGATTCTCAAGAGAAATATTAAATTTTTGTCCAAACTTTAGCTTATTTTAAATCTCTTTGATGTGAAAAAGGCTTTTATTGTTTTACATGTGTGTGGGATTAATATTCTGTTATATTATCACCCTTACTACATTTTTTTAAAATATTTTCTTCATTAAAGTCTTAAGATAACAACTGATCATGTCTTCTAAATGATGTATAGGACTGATCAAGACTCAACTGAACGATACCTATACACTTTCCTTCTCCATACTTAACTGTTGCCAATTGATGACTTTTGACTTTTTGATTTGATTGACATTCTTTGACCTAATTGAACATACTTAATATCACTTGATCAAAACATCAAAAATTTTGAGAACACTTTTGACCAACACTCAGTTTAGTCAAAATGACATTATGCAAAATCAATGTAGGTTTTAGAGCTAACAGTCTTAACAGGCTTTGCAAACAACAAACTACAAAACTACAAAACTACAGAGAATTTTTCAAGATAACAATTATATTACTTGAAAGAACCATAGCTTATAAAATACGGTTTCAAATCTCAGTTCCCATGCACAGAGCACAATTGATGTCAAAAGTCATCTACTGAATTAAGATGTTACTTTAGAAGAACACTGTATACATGTATCATGGAAATTTCTCTGTGGTTGTCTACATCAGAATCAGGATTACTCACCACTTATGTTTAATGCTCAATGAATGTTTTGATGTAAAGGCAGAACAATGTGAAAAATACAAATGGTATTTAGAAGACAGCTTAAGAAAAGTGTTATTGAAATTGGAGTGAATATTCATTAAAAGTGTTTTATAATTGCTTGTTAAAAATATGTTATTATAAAACGTATAGGAAAAATTAGGGAATAATGTTTAGCAGTTAGCTTAGATTTTAAAACTTTTTTAGAAACACTTTTCAGATGCTAATAACAATCATTATGTAAAAATGCTAAGTCCAATCAAATTTTACTCTGGTAGCAACAGGCAAGCAGTGTAATTAATCTTATTGAAAATGAGAGACAAAATTTTTTCATAGCTTTCACTGTGTTTAAAACAATAGTTTCATTTTTTTATTTTCTAATGCTAAAAATTTAATCATGTATCAGCAAACCTAAAATGAAAACATCTTGTAACCTTTTATGTTGGTCCATGAAGTCTTTCTCTAAAACCAAATTCCTGAGTTCCCTCAGATCCTCGAGAAAACTTCTGTCAATATCATCAAAATCCAATAACTTATCTGAAATATTTAAAAAAGCTTAGAAACCCTGAACAATTACACAAAGTAAGAATGTGACTACAAATTTCTGTTTTAAACTTTCTTTTTCCATTAGGGAAAGCATTTATTTCTACTATTTAACGACTATCTTGCTGGTCCAAAAAGAGCTGTATTTACATGTATAAACAGGAAATTTCACAAAAAAAAATTTGAGAAAATTAAAAAACATATTAAGACTTTAGGTAAATCTTGGATTTAAACTGTATAATTAACTTGTTTGTACATAAAGAACTATCAAAATTTAAAACAATACACAAAATGCATTAAAATGAAAAAAAGAAACTTCTAACCAATACGAATCAAAGCAAATATAAAACTCATAAAAAAGAGGAAAATTCTTGTTTTAGAAACTAAAAAAAAAAATACAAAAGAAATAAAACAAGAATTATAAAAGCATTTTTTAAAAAGTAAACAAAAAAGTAAATAACACTACTTATGTATGCATAAGTATCACTAAAAATCTGCTGTTATAAAACTCTGATTATCTTCAATTCTTTGATGTTCATCATTATTTGGTATATATAATAGCATGAGATCATCAACTAATAAAAATTAAAGTAAAATCAATGTCAAGTAACTCTGTAAAAGTTAGTTACAGGAGTTTACTTCCACAGAAATTCACCTTTTCTTCTACTCCTTCTACTCAGCCAAATCATTTTTTTTTTTTAAATCTCCTTTTCCATTTATATTTCTTTCAATAAAAACATCTAACATCATTCAAGGCTTTGAAGCTTAAAATGAGTTAATGAGACTATTACCTCTTTGTTCTATAAAGGTTGCTACGTAGTTGCTCACTGCATGTTGACTTTTTAAAAATATTTTAGTTTATTGGGTATTGATCAGTTTTAAAATACTATTCACTCAAGAAAAAATCTCATCTGGATTATTAGCCACACCAAAAAAAGAAAAGCTTCATTTAGATTCATAGCTACACCAAAAAAAAACAAACTTCATTTCAGCACAAGAAGCATATGATACAAGACCATGCCTGCAAATGACCCACATAATAATGATGGTAATAGCACAATTATTATAACAGATTGAAAATTATTTTTTTTAAAAGTTATTAAAGTTAAAATAAAATATTTAACAGAAACAAGAATAATTTAATTTTTAATAAGAGATGTATAATTGAATTTCCTGCTTTAAATATAATAGAAAATGTTCTTGAATAAAAAACAAATGATAAATTCAAATAAACTGAAAAAATTAACCTCCTGATAAAGTGGAATCTGATGTCCACTGCTCAATAATAAACTCAGTGCAAATGATAATATCATCATATGTCAAATACTGTAGCCTATTTGATTAAAATTAAGGAGAAATAAGATAATTATCTTAAACCATTTTTATAAAAAACAGGATTCAAAATACAAAATACCAGTATTCACAACATACTAACCTTTTCTTAGAGGTCTCAAACCGAAATATAAATACGTAAATTAGTGGCATGTATTTTCTGAAATATGGTCAGACAAATAATATAAGTAACACATTATAAAGTTTTTGTTAAGTATAAGAAAATCCAAACAGTGAGCAAAAAATGTACTTCACAAGTGAATCCGAGAAGTGAAACATTGTTGTGAGAACACCTTTAATGTTGCCTTCAACATCTTCGAAAACCTTCAAGATGTTTTTGATGTTGTCAAACTGAAAAAAAAAAAAAAAAAAAGGAAAAACAAAAGTGCATGATGAGCAACTAATAGGGGACTACACAATTTTTAAAGCTAAAATATACCTGCCTCTGACAGCTTTTGATAGATACTTGTGTTTTTTCACTAACTTCATCCAAATCTTTTCGAAGCTTTGCATTCATCTTCTTACCAAGAATTTCTCGTATCACAGGCTTGTCAAACTCATAATAACTGAAAAAGAATAACTATACTTAACTCTTACTCCTACTCTTTCAGGAAAATATCACAAATAAGCAGCGGTCAATCAAAGCACTGAGAAATGCTTATTTAATTATTCAAAAATAAATGTAGATTCTTTTTTCTAAATTTATTTGTTTTTAATCTCATTTAAATTACAGAGAAATACCTTTTTACTTTACATAATATCAAAAAGAAGGATATCACATCTTTAAGTATCTTTCAGATACTTGAAGATATAAAATGCTTCTTTTTTAATATTCTCCAAATATCATTAAAAATTTATCTGTTATCCAAATGAAAAATTGTTAATCTTCTTTAGCCACTACTAAAAAAACTCAAATTGAATATTTGTATGGGTAAACTTAAAAAAATTAAAAAAAAAAAAGAATTAACAGGAATATTACAAAAAGTTATTGTTAACAGGTTTTAAGAAATAGACTAAAAGAATGTTTACACAGGTTTTTAGTTGCATTGTTTTCCTATTTTGCTGCAAAGTAAACTCTCTATTACAGTATATATGATATATTACATAATTGCTAAGTATTTCTTCAAAAATGAGCAAAAAATAAGAAACATGAAGAAAGTGAATTTACAAATTCTATTTCAGCATAAACAATTTCAGCATAATTTTCTAGTGTAAATTTTTTGTGAAAATGAAGACAAATATTAATTGCTACAATAAAAAATATATACCAAAGCAAACTGAGGACTAGCAAACCTGAATGTTATCCTGTATTTGACCTGTATCAGAATCTTAAGAGAAACAATTAATCGAAATAATAATTTCTACTCAAGTGATGTTGTACAAACTCCTTTCATCATAAAATATCAACAAACTGCTAAGTTTAAATAGAAGAATCCTGTGTGACTGTTTTTCATATAAAAAGGACACAAAAGCTCTTTTTCATCCCAAGTGGTCTTGTCGTCAATCAATGCTACTTAAAATGTACTTAAAGGAGTGTATCAAAAAAGTCTACAAGAAGAACTGGTAAACAAAAGATCTAAATCAACTTTGTACTAAAATAGGTAAACACATTAAGGAAACCGACATGTAAAATGAGCATGTAAAAGATATTTCTAAGCCAACTTGTCTTAGAAGACAATAGATATAGAAATAGATAAAGGATTTTATAATTGATTTAAATGCATTTTGGTTTCATTTGTACCTTTAAAAAAACTAAAGGAATAATGGCCCCTTTTAGTTTTAATAGATCTTTATTGAACATTTGTTCTATTAAGTCAAACATTTTAAACAAAAAACACTAAAAAATAAAAACTTAGATTTTTTACATTAGTGATTACTGAAACTTCTTCCTACGGTCAAAGTAAGAAACAAGTAACAGCAAAAGTAACCAAGTACAGCAAAAGTAAGAAAATTACCTTGAAACAAGCTTGTCTTTAGTTTCTGGAGAAAGTGCAGCAAAATTAGGTGACTTCAGCAATGGAGGAGAAAATAAATATTGCTGGAGATAAGAAAAAAGGACATAATGTTCTCTCACTTCTTGTATTAGACAAGTTGTTGAAATGTTCCCAATACTTGATTGAAGGGATGAACCAAGCACTTTTGCTGCTTCAATATCTATGAAATGCAATAACATACCAAAATAGAAACAAAATTATTTGCTAAATCCTTTTATAACATAAATGTATAAATTATTTTTCCAAAACTGCTCATAAAACACAGAAACACATCATTCTCATATACAATTATACTTTTTGCACAATGATCAATTTTTTAGTTAAAATTATTGAAAGTTTAGACAGTGATTCAAAAGTTTTTTTCAAAAGTCTAGTAGCAAACTCATATTTGATTACTTCATGTTGAGCACATAATGATTACACATGAAAATGACCACAGGCAAACTTTTATAAAAATTACCATCTGCCCCAGCAAGCCATTCAGTGAAAAGTAACATATCAACAGAAAGTGGACTGGTCAAGCACACAGAAAACTCATCCATTTTTAAATAAATACTTTAATCATTTAAACAGAATTCTAGGTATTCAAATAGATCTAAAAACAGTTTACAAAAAATAGTTGATTGGAATAATTACATTTGCAGTAATTAAAATTTCATAATGTAAACTTCATAATGTTTCAAACAATTCACTCAAGTCAAATAAAACTGTCAACTTTATGATGTTTACCTTTACTCTTCATTCTTTATTTTCAGAAATACCTGACTTGTGGTCAATGATTAGTTGAAGATTACAAAAATGAAAAAACAATAATAAGAGAAAATATCTATTTCTTAAAAATACAATTTAAATTATCATTTTACACTAACCTTATTTACTGCATAGCTTAATTAAAGAACATTTTTAAATTCATGAACTCAAAAAATCATTTTGTACTTTTTTAAAACATTTTACTATCCAATGATTGTACTCTGAACAACAGGATTTTATTGTTGAAAACAAAACTAAGCAGAAATCTTTTCAGAAAATTCAAAAAAATAAAAATTCTACACAAAACACATCTATATCCATCACAATATCTCATGGCGCATGCTTGTTTAAATAAAATCTATAACAAAACACCTTGGTAAAACTTTATCGGAAGATTTAACAAAACAGATTATAGAGAGAAAGAAGTAAAGCACGCAATATTAAGATTCTAAATTTGTTCCTATTTTTCATACATCAAAAAAGTGTAAAAATTATGAGACTTTGTGTGTTTTATTATTGTATGCTTCCCACCACTGTTCAATACAGGTACTTTGCTCAACAACATCACAACCTTCTACTAATTGTTCAAATGTAATACTTTCAAACTCTGAATTATTTCCAGTAATACAATTGGATTCCATAGCAACAGATACAACATGCTGGTCATCTATCATGGATTCATAAAAGATCCATGGCTGCTTTTCATTTTTAATGTGCAGCTCACTATCTGAACACATGCTCTTTAACACAATTGTTTTTGGTTTGAACTTAATAGATGCAGCTGAATCAGTTCCTATGCCAATACCAATAGCTTTAACATAACTTTCCTTTAAGCACCATAATCGGTAAAATGCTATTAGTTGATTCCACTCATCATTGAAACTTTTAATAAAACTCCACTCTTCTTCTGCAAACTGTCGCTTCATCAGTTTAAAAAACGAAGGTATATCTATGTTGTTAGGATAACAATACTTCATAATATCTACCCCAACGTTAGAACAAGTGCTAGCTGCAAGTACTGTGAAATCTCCATGATGAGAGATATTGAAGAAAAAGTTCTTACCATTTGTATCATTAGCTAAAAAAGGTTTACCTTTTATACTTCGACTTAATACAATTTCTTTCCATGGAATTCCTAAGACTATTTTTATACATTGGCGTATCATCAATCGACCTATTAGACAAAGCTTGTAATCTCCCTTGAAATAAAACTCCTGCACTCGTTTTCGCTCTTCTAATGTTAGTGCTGATAAAGCAGTAATCAGTTGATGCTTTGTTGGATTCCACGACAGAGCATTAAATACCCAACGAATCTCACAAGGTACCATACTAAACAATAATAATTTTTGAACAAATTCTAAAAGGCAAGGTTAAAAGGCAAAAATACAATATTTGTCAAAAAAATTACAACATCAATTTTTTCAAATAAGTATATGAAATTTAAAAAGTTATTAAAATAAAATGGATAAAAGGTTTTTTGCTGTGAAATTCAAATAAACCTTTAAAAAACAGTGTGCTTTGTAACTCTCAAAAATAGTGTACCACTTGTACAAGGTATATCAATGACACTATACATATCAGATTCAACAAAAAAAGCTCATAAAACACAGAAACACATCATTCTCATATACAATTATACTTTTTGCACAATGATCAATTTTTTAGTTAAAATTATTGAAAGTTTAGACAGTGATTCAAAAGTTTTTTTCAAAAGTCTAGTAGCAAACTCATATTTGATTACTTCATGTTGAGCACATAATGATTACACATGAAAATGACCACAGGCAAACTTTTATAAAAATTACCATCTGCCCCAGCAAGCCATTCAGTGAAAAGTAACATATCAACAGAAAGTGGACTGGTCAAGCACACAGAAAACTCATCCATTTTTAAATAAATACTTTAATCATTTAAACAGAATTCTAGGTATTCAAATAGATCTAAAAACAGTTTACAAAAAATAGTTGATTGGAATAATTACATTTGCAGTAATTAAAATTTCATAATGTAAACTTCATAATGTTTCAAACAATTCACTCAAGTCAAATAAAACTGTCAACTTTATGATGTTTACCTTTACTCTTCATTCTTTATTTTCAGAAATACCTGACTTGTGGTCAATGATTAGTTGAAGATTACAAAAATGAAAAAACAATAATAAGAGAAAATATCTATTTCTTAAAAATACAATTTAAATTATCATTTTACACTAACCTTATTTACTGCATAGCTTAATTAAAGAACATTTTTAAATTCATGAACTCAAAAAATCATTTTGTACTTTTTTAAAACATTTTACTATCCAATGATTGTACTCTGAACAACAGGATTTTATTGTTGAAAACAAAACTAAGCAGAAATCTTTTCAGAAAATTCAAAAAAATAAAAATTCTACACAAAACACATCTATATCCATCACAATATCTCATGGCGCATGCTTGTTTAAATAAAATCTATAACAAAACACCTTGGTAAAACTTTATCGGAAGATTTAACAAAACAGATTATAGAGAGAAAGAAGTAAAGCACGCAATATTAAGATTCTAAATTTGTTCCTATTTTTCATACATCAAAAAAGTGTAAAAATTATGAGACTTTGTGTGTTTTATTATTGTATGCTTCCCACCACTGTTCAATACAGGTACTTTGCTCAACAACATCACAACCTTCTACTAATTGTTCAAATGTAATACTTTCAAACTCTGAATTATTTCCAGTAATACAATTGGATTCCATAGCAACAGATACAACATGCTGGTCATCTATCATGGATTCATAAAAGATCCATGGCTGCTTTTCATTTTTAATGTGCAGCTCACTATCTGAACACATGCTCTTTAACACAATTGTTTTTGGTTTGAACTTAATAGATGCAGCTGAATCAGTTCCTATGCCAATACCAATAGCTTTAACATAACTTTCCTTTAAGCACCATAATCGGTAAAATGCTATTAGTTGATTCCACTCATCATTGAAACTTTTAATAAAACTCCACTCTTCTTCTGCAAACTGTCGCTTCATCAGTTTAAAAAACGAAGGTATATCTATGTTGTTAGGATAACAATACTTCATAATATCTACCCCAACGTTAGAACAAGTGCTAGCTGCAAGTACTGTGAAATCTCCATGATGAGAGATATTGAAGAAAAAGTTCTTACCATTTGTATCATTAGCTAAAAAAGGTTTACCTTTTATACTTCGACTTAATACAATTTCTGTCCATGGAATTCCTAAGACTATTTTTATACATTGGCGTATCATCAATCGACCTATTAGACAAAGCTTGTAATCTTTCTTGAAATAAAACTTCTGTAATCGCTCTTGCTCTTCTAATCTTAGTGCTGATAAAGCAGTAATCAGTTGATGCTTTGTTGGATTCCACGACAGAGTATTAAATACCCATCGAATCTCACGAGGTACCATACTAAACTGTATTACTTTTTGAGCAAATTCTAAAAGGCAAAAATACAATATTTGTCAAAAAATTACGACATCAATTGTTTCAAATAAGTATATGAAATTTTTAAAAAATTTTTAAATAATAAAAAATACAAATTTTTTTCTAATAAATTTTTTTAATGAGCAGAATTTCTTTTATAGCAAAAGTTAATAAAATAAAATAGATAAAAGGTTCTTTGCTGTAAAATTGAAATAAACCTTTATAAAACAGTGTGTTTTGTAACTCTCAAGAATAATGTGCAACTTGTACAAGGTATATCAATGATACCATGTATATCAGATTCAACAACTGTGTATAAACCACCACATCGACACTCCAGAAAAAATTCACCAGTCACTAAAAAGAGAAAAACAATCAAAAATCATGAAATTTATGGGAAAAGTTTTCATATTAAATGAATTACATCTGCAAATTTTATTGGTACCTTCATCAAAGTTCAACTCTTCATCAGAAACTTTGTCAAATATTATCTTTTGAGAACTTTGCATGTGGTTTTCTAAAGAGAACTTAACTGTTAAATAGACTTAATAATTCAAAAACTTCTTCTACATGTTAAGTATCACCTTTTAATGCTTTATCGTAGTTTGCTCTACGAAGGGGGTCCAAAAGTATTTCTCTTGCACTTTGAACTTTAATAAATAGACTTGTATCTGCTGAATCTTGGTTTTTATCAGGGTGAGTCTAAAAAGATTTGTAAGCTTTTAAGAAAGAAAAATTACAAAAGCCAATAGTTTCAAAACTAAATAGACAGAAAAAGATACCTGTAACAAAAGTTGTTGACAGTGTTTCTTAATATCTTCAGCAGAAGCTTCCTCAGTAAGGTTCAGCAGTTTATATAAGTTTTCCATTAAAATATAAAGACATTAGCAAGCTGCTGATTTGACATAAAATAACCTGAAACAGAGACAAAAAATTATTAATATTTATAAAAAAAAAGTGTAAACTCTGTTATATTATGATATGAATAGACAAATATTAGATTGGAGAAATAATTTAAAAACTTAATTTTCAAATAAATATTAACATAATAATAAAGAATTAAAACCTACTTTTTATTTTCTTAAAGAACTAAACTAATGAGAATAAAAAGAACTTTTTAAGGATTTTCTTGTTAGTTACAAGTTTTGGTGCTAAAATATAATAACTAAGAAGCACCTCAAAAACTCAATTTCGTGTATAACATTTCATCAACTATATTGAAATATTTAGACTACATAAAATGGGGGCTTTCAAATCCCTAATCATTATCACTCATTCTGTATGATGCTAGACCAGGTTTTATAAACTAAATTATTTTGTGATTACACTTTTTATATCTATAACATATAATTCTCTTAAAAATGAAATTTTTTACATATAAAAGTATATAATTTCTCAATAGAATATTACTATGTATATAAATATATAATTTCTCAATGTAATATTACTATGTATATAAATATATATATTCTCAATATAATATTTCTGAAGGTATATACCATATAAATACCATTTACCTTTATACTACCCATAAAACCATATAATCTATTTGCTTATACCTTAAATGCTAAAACTATAGAAAAAATTAAATTAAATTTTAAGCTGCATTTTTATTTCCCTCTGAAATTCCAATCTAAAGTAAATCCACAAAAATAACAAACACTAAAAACTAAATTTAACTTAGCAGTTTGCTTCGGAACAACTTTTAAATCTTTTAGACGAAAACTTTTTTCCAGATTCAAAGCCAAAGGTATCGTTAATAGAGTTAGTAAAAACAAATATGACTTTAAAGCAGCAAGAGCAAAGACTGTTATGTATGGTAAAAACAGCAGCAATGTATAAAACCAATAGGAACACTTATCACCAATTAAAATTGAAAGAGTAACTATTCCTGATTTCTTATCTTCTTCAGAATCTCTAGAATTGTTGCCATGCAGTATAGCTTCTGTATTTAAAAGCAATGGAATAATGTATAACACTGGGGTGTAAAATACTTTTCCAGTTTGAGCAATAAAAGGAAACAAAACAGATACAGGCCCAAATGCCAGAGCAATAACAACTTCACCTAAAGCATAATACTTTAAGCCAAAACTTCCTGTGTAAAAAAACGAGCATGCAAAACCAGCACAAAAAAGTGTAACTAAATATAATGGGTCAGCCTTTGACAGCATTAGTATTATAAAAAAGAAAATAGATCCAAAAGCATACAGAATTACAAAAAACCAAAATATTTCAGTTCGTTTAATCAGTCGATTTACAAGAGTAAGATCATCAGATGAAGAAGTGTCAACATTGTTTTGATAATCATAATAGGTATTAACGATATTACCAGCACAATGAATTGTTATAACACAAAGTAGAGTCATAACAAATATTGACCAATCAAAGTTATTGAACTCAATTTTTGCCAATAAAGTACCCAATAATACTGGTGTCAAAGAAGCTGTAATAGACCATGGTCTTGTGGCATGTATATATCTTAAAGCAACTTTTAATCCATGGTGAATATGCATTTTTATTATAAATACTATAATAATAAAAATACACACATATATATAATGTGCATTCCCAGCTTTTAAATATTATCATTACATACATACATACATACATACATACATACATACATACATACATACATACATACATACATACATACATACATACATACATTTTTTTACGGGTTATACAAAAACAACTAAAAGATCTACAAACTTGATGAATTCAATTATGTAATTAAAATGGAAAAAAAGTAAAGAAGACAAAACAAAAGGTGAGAGTTGTGCCCCAAAAAGATTGATTCTGTCTTTACCCCAGGCTGGAAGAATGTGAAAAAAAGTCAAAAGCAGGAGCGGAGAGAAAATTTCAATAGTTGGGGTAAACAAACTCAGGGGAAAATTTAGGGAAGGGGGGTTAATAGGAAACTTAACCTTTATAGAGGCGGATCTTAGGAGAAGAGGGTGGGAAAGAAGCGTGGGGGTGAACGTCCTCCTAAAAGTTTTTGTTTAAAGATTTTTAAAATAGCCTATTCTCAGGATCACAATCTTTCCTATTTATAAATAAAATTTATATTTAACCCTTTTAGTTTCTTTTCAACATAAGTCAACAAAATTTAACCCCTTTGCGTATGGGAGTATCATATATGAAACAATTTAAATTTAAGGTTAGTATGCACGGTCGTTTAGTGGTGCTGTTATTATACGCATGCGCAATTTTTACGAAAAAAATCAACACTTTCAAAATGGCTACGGACCTTGGCAACGAACGTAATTTTTCACTAGAAACCAAGTAATTGCATATTTGCCAACATAAATAAAATCTTTTGTTGCTATTTTAATTCAAATTAGTTTGAAGATAACCCAGTTGTGTACAAAAACACTTAAAACAAGAGAAGGAGCATTTTATCGTTCGTTAACATTTGTTGTTGAGAAAGGTGGCTGGTTAACTACTTGTGATTTGTTTACACTTTTTGGACCCTACGTTCTAGATTTCTAATCGTGGAAATGTAACCAAATTTTTTGAAAAATTTTGAAGAGACTGTCTTCCATTTATTTCTTTTGGCTGTTCTTAGCATTCAATTTTTTTAATGGACAAAAAAGATGCTTTTATGGATTACCTTATTGACAATTAAAACTACCTTTTATTTAGTTATGTTTTTTAATAAAAAAGGAGCTATATATTTTTTAACAATGTAAATGCTGTTGCCAAAAGTATTTTCAACTATTAAAATTTTCGTTTTTTTTCTTCTTTTTACATGATTCAGGAATTAACACCCTACTTTTAGGATTAGTTTTCTGATGGTGACATTTTAGGATGCTTTTTAACCGCTTTGTTGGGCAAGGGATAGATTGATAAACGCGCTTTAAATTGTTAAACTCAAGATGAATTGATTCTCCACCTTGTTCGCTATTGAATCCAAAGCCAGCACCCCATTTTCTCAAAAATGGAATAGCGTGATCTTCTAACATGTGTAACTTTGGAGGCACTGAAGCCTCAGGCCAAGTTGTACAGTAAAAATTCATCAATTCATCAATATTTTTTTCTAAAGAAAAAATGATAGCAACATGAATTATTGTGTACTTATAATCCCAGCTTTATAAGTTAAATCATCATAATTATCTTGCTAGGTATTTTTGTAGTTTCAGTATACTCTTCAACCTCAATAACTATAACACAATAAAATTTCCAATCGCTTTGAGAAACTCATTAAAAGCAGAAAGAAAAAAAAAATCAAATAAAACATACCAAGTTCATTAAATATTTCTGCTGTCATGGTATTTTTTGAGGAGAATATGCTATAGCATGCAGAAAATTTATGAAAGAGTAATTTATATTTTCTACTGATTTCAATTGCTTTTTCATGAATGCTTGTTCCAGAAAATCCTTTATCAAAAACAAGCTTTGGAATAGAATTACACAACATTAGTATTGAGTTTTTCTAAAAAAAAAAATTGTCTCTTCAAAAGATATATTGCATGATTTTATATTATTTGTTATTATTGTTATTAATAATAATGTCTTAGATTTGGAATAAATTCATTTATAAAAGAAAGGGAACCTGAAGCATTTTATGCACATGATTCCCGATAAAACTTTTTCCATGGTATGCTTGTCGCTGAACTTTCAGTTTTTGTAATGTTGTTTAAATCTGTTGTGTGCATGGTCCCTCACCTTTCTTCAGTGTAGATTGAAGCTCCAGAGTATTTCATTGTTTTTTCTATGGAAGGTGTATAATTGTTTTTAAATAAAAATTAGTTAAATAGCAGGAGTAATAGCTTCCATGAGGAAACATTGGTCTGCAATCATCCAGATATAACAAATAAAGTACTTAAGGTGGTACTAGCCTATAAAATTTCAAAATTTTCCTCTTTTTTTTATTATACAAATTTGAAAAATATTATTTAATAACACTAAATTTTTTTTCATTGTACATAGTTTTTAACAAACATTACACTAAAAATCAAAGGATTGAGAGTTTAACATTATCATGTCGTCAATGCCAAATTTTTAAGAAATCCTGACCATTTCATTTTTCCTTTTCTTTAGAAAATCAAGTTGAGGGAAGTAAATTGACTTTATATTTTCCACATTTTCAGGATTATTTAATGTAGCCATTGTCATAGCATCATTCACCAGCTGCATTTGTTCATCAAGATTAAAAATAGAACTTTGAAGGTCTGACAGTTGTTTTTGCTTTGACATAAATTCATGATATTTTTCAGAACAGATGCTGCTATCATTTTTTAATACTCCTTCTGCTGCTATTAGAATATCCAATTCATGGATTTCTTCTTCAAACATGTTGAAATATTTAAGATAAATCCCAATAGCAATGTGCAGAGTTGGTATAGAAACCTTGGTACAAATGTATGCGTATGAGTTATAATTAAAAAAAATTTAATTAACTTTTAGTGATGTTGTACAGCAAAGCAATTATCACTAGTTAAAGTTGAGTTAAACGAGAGAAATAATTTTACCTGATCTAGAGGTACCTTCAAAATTGGTTCTGTTATGACATTATTGAAATTTTTAGCATCTGTCTTGAGACCCCCATTTTCCATAAATCTTTGATAATCGGTTTGAAGACTTTCAAGTGTGCGACATTCTATTTCTGTTCTTTCTTCTTTATTAAGTTTCATTTTATTTGCTGTTGCACAACAGAACAGACAACAGTGTCTCCCTAAAAAAAAATACTACAAGTTGTTAAAATTAAATTCATCTTTTAAAGTCAAATTTCTTTTATAACTCACCTGAAACTCCTGAAATACCATAAAGTGCACAAAGAAATTCATAATCACCAAAGATGAACACTGTAATGTTGTTATCCCTAGATAAAATATATCTATTTTTTGAAATCAGTAAGGCTACACATATATATATATATATATATATATATATATATATATATATATATATATATATATATATATATATATATATATATATATATACATATATATATGTTTATATATATATATGTATATATATACATATATATATAAAAATATATATATATTATTTCCATACATACATATATGTGTATATATATTACTTGCTTCTCTTGCTTATACTTCATTCTTTGTAGATCTTCTATTTGTTCTTGAAATCTTGTCATGGCTACTTTGATGTTGACTCTGTAGTCCTTTGCCTTAAAAATGTTGAAAACAATAGTATTTTCTTTACTATTTGGATTTAAAGTATTTACAATCTGGTAACTCATCTTAAAACTTCCTCCACCATAAACTCCTCCAATTTTAACTTGAATATCTTTTTCAGGAATAAACTTATGATTTACAAGACCATTACAAATATATATATATATATATAAATAAAAATATAAGTAATTTGGCATCTTACAAAGATATACAAATCATATAAATCGTATTTTAATGCTGTAAGCTACATTTGAAGTGTTAAAAATTGCTTTAGTGTAAGAGATGTGTCATTTGCAAATTGATATATGCTACATTTGCTTAACTAATATTTTTTCTAAAGATTTTAATTTTTGCTTAGGTAACTTTAAACCTTTCTAGTTGATCAAGATGTCTGAGAATATGTGTTGAAAGATCTTTTATATAACCCCAAGGTGCTTGATTTATTTCAAACTTTCCATTTTCTTCTTTGTAAAAGGTGAAAGGAGCATTTTCAACCACAATGTCATCTCCAGACCAGGTTTCAGCAACTACTCTCAGAGAAGCATATGATGCTGTGCCTATGTCAAATGTTTTAAGCCACCTGTTAAGAAAATAAGTTATTTCAGCTTATGGTGATATCAATAACTAACTGATTAGAAATCATTATCCAATTGCAATTACCTAGACATTGTTTTAAGTTTTTCCCATGGGATACCCATATCTGTTTTCATAGCTACCATTTCACTTGCACCTATTTCAATATGTTAACTGTTGAATTTGCTAGTATTGATTGTCTTGTCTCTGGTGGAAGAGTTTTTACTAATTTTGAAGTTTGATATCCAACTGCATTATTTAAAGTGCCTGCTACAACTTCAAGATGTCTCTTGATGGAAGAATTTCGACAGCGGGTGGTTGATTTTGCTGCCTGGTTGCTACAGACATAAGCTTTTGGTGTATGTGTAAATAACACTGGCTGGAAAGTAAGCAAGTAAATTAATTATAATTTATGGTTTATAAAAACTAATTTTGTTTGTTTGTTTTGAAATAGAGAAAAGTTACTTACTCTTGGCCCTCCACTTTTAAATTAAATTGATTTGCCTCCTGATTTTTCCATCTTTTGTTTAATGATGTGAAGTGTGGCTTCTTCTACTTCTAGTGGAATAACACTATCTTTAGTTAGTTTAAACATCTCAGATATAGTGATACTGATGATGATGATGATGATGATGATGATGATGATGATGATGATGATGATGATGATGATGATGATGATGATGATGATGATGATGATGATGATGATGATGATGATGATGATGATGATGATGATGATTTTTAAGCAGGGAATCAATTTTTTTACTTGCCATCAAGTCGTCATAATAAATATTTTCTTTGCATTGTGGGCAAAATGTTTTATTTAAATGCTTTTGTTTCATTTCTTCAACTATACATAAAAAGCAAAACAAATGTTCACATCGTTTTAGTGTAACAGGTAATTTTGGTATTTTATTACACATACAGCATAGACATAGCTCTAAGTAAGGGTTTAGTTCATTTTTAAGCTCTGATATATCTATATTTTCACTCAGGCTGTATATAGTGTTAAGTGTTAAGCTTTCTTTTATTGATGTAAGCATGGCAACTGTCCAACGGTTATTTTTTCCAGGTCTTCCTAAAAAATCTTTCTTTGTTTTCAAAATTGATTGTGTGCCTATTGCTCCCTTTTGTAGTTTCTCAGCTATCTGATACACAGTTGCTGTTGTGTAGCTGCCAATATGTTGTGTAGCTGCCAATATGTTGTGTAGCTGCCAATATGTTGTGTAGCCAGAAAATAAAAGTCACAGATGTTGTTTTTTTCCTTTTGCTAACATTATTAGCTGTGCAGTAACATTTTATTACATTTATGACATATTCTTTTGGGATGAACACTCTCTATATCTGTCTGTTTGACAAAAAAAACTTCTTCTATTTTGATTTTCAGGCAAATACTCATAGGGTATTGCTTTTTTCCGAGCCATTTGCCACAAACTCTTCACATGAATTTCAAATTTGTGTTGTGTAGTTCCATCTAAAGACAAAAAAATAATATTAGAGAATGCAAATTTATAAACAACGCTAGCAGGTTGAGTTGAGTTGTAGCACTTATACATAGTTTAGAACCAGCCAAAAACAGTGCAATATTGTCATCACTTGTAAGCCATCAACGTTAAGTAAAAAAATTGAATGCTCAGTAAAACTTCATTTTTTGTTTTGTATATAGACTGAATTTCAGTTTTAAAAAAAAAATCTAGAAATTCTACGATCAGATTTTATTTTATCCTGACTTTAAAATTCTCAATTTTACCTTTATCGACAAGCTGCTTTTTCAGTTTTTTATATTCGCGCGCAATCAAATTTCAAGGTTTTTTTAAGGCTGATGTAAACTTTGCTTATAATAGGAACTATCCCTACTTACACTTTTTTTTAGAAGATTCCTATTTGTAAAATTATTTGAGAAAATGTTAGGATTGCAGCTATTGATAAATCATAAATTTTTTTCATGTTTACATCGCTTTCGATTTCTATTTTTGGAGCATGCGCATAATAACAGCGCTGTTTCGCTTTATGTGAACGACCCGTGACAAATATAGTGTTTTTTGTGTGGGGTAATGTATTTGAGATGATGACACTCCCTTTTCCATCATCTAAATACCTTGTGTAAGAAGTGAAAATTGTGAATTGTTGATGTGTCCAATGAGAAATCTGAGTCTCATCCTGTTCAACAAAGTTTAAATTTTCAGCAAAGTTCAACTTGGATGACAGCTGTTGAATCATTTACGTTTTGTTTCGCTTGTTGATATCCCAAAGTCCGTTTCCTTTTTACATATGTTCGCACACAGAACTGTTTTAAGTGTTTATGTCTTTTAATTTCAAAAACACATATGTTAAAAAGTTTTCTAAACACCTTTTTTATAATTTATGATTCTAAATTTATAAAAAGTTGTTTATCTAATTTAGTAACTTTTTAAATTTATTCAAAAATATCATTAAATGAATGGGAATAATATCCTTTTGAAATAAATGCTTGACGCACCTTTCTACTAAGCAACTTTGTCATGATGCAGTTGTGCCGGTTCTCAAACCCGTAAACGTAATGGGATGCTTCCGATACTAGTTTAACAGTTCGCTCTACACTCAGGGAGTGAGATGGGAAGTTCGGAATATCTGGCTTAACAGAATTGTCTATGAAGTAGTGAATTTCTTGAATTGTAAAATGTTGCGTAGTAGGAGGTTCCGTAACGTCGGGAGCAGTGAGGTCTATCAACTCATATCAGTAATTGGCATTAAAATTTATTACAGGAATTTTTTTCAATTCATTTTGAAAACTGATTAAGTTCATTTAGTTACTAAGTCAATCAAATAATTTAAAAAGATACCATTGTCTAAGAGTCAGTATTGATTGAAAACCATGATTTCATCATCTTTAATCATGGCATAGAGAATGTTTTCAGGCCTTAGGCAGAATGCATTATTTTTAATGTTCTGCTTCACAATATGTATCACATCATTAAATGGGAGAATATTTAGTCGAACAATAGCAGAAAAAAGAAGACGAGGAGAGTCGTGCAGCTTGGATAATGTCTCTATTTCAAACCATGATGGAGCATAAACTTGAACAATAAAGAAGACTAGTTTTTTTAAAGACTGGTTTGGTTGATTGTCTCTAGTATATAAACAGAAAATGTGAATAGCTAGAGTTAACGACCTTGCATGGTTAAGTGGAACAATATTATAAGCAGCCCATTTATCAGCAACTTTACCAGACCCTACTCCTTTGCAATACTCAAATAAAAGTTTTTGTCACTACTAAGGTCTTTCAGTACTTCTTTAGGAATATACCCATTAACTATAGGATTTGTGACAGGTTCAAACAAAATTTGATGTTAATCCTGAATATTTTCAGCACATCATTTGCCAAGAAGGCCACTAAAGCTTCCTGGTCCAGTTGTTAAACCATCTAGTTTTTTAAAAAGAGCTCTTAAAGGAAGTTCGTTTTGATGTAGCGCGCACCCAATCAGGTGCAGTTTTTCGTTTTAACAACACTTCAAGTTTTACCAAAAAACCACTTATTGGGCCAGTATTGGTAGCAATATTGTCAAGAAGAACTGCCTGAATATTTTCAACACTGTTAAATTCTTGTAGAACACTGAACGTCTTTTTTGCAAGTACTAAACCAGTTGCGCCAATTATAGGAATTGTTCTATGAGCCAAATAGGTTCCAGCAGATTCTCCATCTTCATAAGCAAATGTAGGGTGATGTTCAGGTTTAATATATTTTTTGAGGAATTCCTCTTCAGGTTAGTTTATCATGCAAGAAATTCGAGTGGTCTGATCAAGTTTTCTATTCACACCAAGGCAAATTAACTAATTTTTTTTTCTAAATCTTTTCCTTCACTATCTTTAATTGTGCTTTAGCCCTATCTAATTTGCACTTGTTAATCAAGATGTGATTGATATCAACATCTTTTCTCAAAATATGTTTAATGCCATTTAGTAAAGCATTTGCAAGAGCTGCACCTAAGTTTGACGAACACTCATTTCTGACTAATTCCATAGCAAACCTAGGTAGTTTAATTAAGTTGTAGTCTCCAGGAAATTTCTTTATTGGTTCCCGTTCAGCTTCTTCCTGAAAGAAATTTCAGCATACAAAATTTGCGTGTTCTTAAAGCATATAAATAAAGTTACAATAAGTTAACCTCAGTTTCAGTTGAACAACTCGCTTCTTCAGATGACATTGTTGTATGAGAGATTCTGCTTTATCAACTACCCTTAGAGTTTTTGTGGCTCATTATCAATCCTCTTGTTTCTTTTGAAAGCTACTTTATCAACTGAAGAAAGTTGATAAGCTCCTTTTGGACCAGTTTTCTGCCTCTGATCTCGAAGATAAACTCTATCTTCAAGAGGTACTTTCGTGTTTTGAGGGCAAATACATATAATATGTTCTTCTGAGGAATTTGCTTCATTGCATGATACTTTTCTATCACTGCAAGGTAACACATCCAATGAGCAAGAACAAGCAGAAATATCGAAAAGCTTATCCAAATTTGCATCAAGATTTCGTTTGGTACTTGCTCTACCATGCTTGCGATTAATGTTTTTCACTAGAATGAGGAGATCCTTTATCTTTCTAGCAATAGATTTGTCAGGTATTAGAGGTAGATTAGGATTTACTGCAGCCCAAATTGATTTTAAATTATCTTTAATTTGCTCAGTAACTTCTATGATATCTGCAGTTGGCTTCACATGAATAAGATAGTAGTGGTATTGAATAACCTGTCTGTAAATACTTGGCTCCGTCATTAATAATTCACATGGACCACCACCATACTTTTTTCCACTTGTTTTTCGTGTAATAGGTGTAACTATAATTTTTGGCATTTTTTATTGTTGATAATATTTGTAATTCTTGTTGATGTTTTTGTTTACTATTTTATATTTATCTGTTTATTCATTAAACAATCGTCAAATGCAATAAATTTGATTGGCTGCTGTAACTTAACAAACATTTTTATTGGTTGCATTATATATTCAAAACGAGATATTTTGAAACGAGAGACTGGCTTGGAATTTAAAATTTCAAAGATTGAAATTCCAAATATTTTAGAAACTTACAAATTTAGGTCATAACCGAAAACTTTAAATACAAATCCGCAAGCCATTTTTAATGCAGTATTCCTGAAATTTGGTGGAGTTGTTGTTATAACCTAGTTACAGTAACTGCAACATTACTCAATTTGATATTCGAAAAAAATGGTAAAATCGACCACCCTAATATATATATATATATATATATATATATATATATATATATATATATATATATATATATATATATATATATATATATATATATATATATATATATATATATATATATATATATATATATATATATATATACATATATATATATATACAGGCTTGGACTGGGCCGCCGGGATACCGGGAGATTCCCGGTGGGCCGGTTGGCATAAAAAATTATATTATATTTTTAGTTAGGCTACATTTTATTTGGAAAATAAAATGTAAATTAAAATTTAACTAAAAATATAATAACTTTTTTCTGGCCTCTAATTACATCTAATTAAAGGCCATCTGCCGGCTAATTATATAAATTTTGGCGGCCATCTTGAGCTGATCGAAAGAAGTATTATCCCCTTCGTACACAATGTGTACAAACGTACACACTTCATCATGTTTATTTTTTACTATAAAGCTTAAGCAAAATAATAATTGAAACACGATGCATACATTAGTGCACACCAGTCCTACCTTCGTGTAGTTTGTCTTCTTTAAGTAAGAATTCTGTATCTAGATATTTCAACATGGCGTTGCAAGGCAAAAAAATACTTCGTGGTAAGTTTTTTCTTTATTATAGTTTGAGAATTATAAAGTATCTCAAGTCAAATGTATCAGATGTATTTAATAATATGTTTATAATTGCATACACATAAGTTAAAAATATAACAGGTGACTATTCTTTGCTGAAAATTTTTTTTTATAATACTGTGTACATTTGTACACACTGTGTGTTAATTGCAACGAGAAGAGAGAATAGTAAAACTAGTAAGGTGAAACTCAACATTGAATTTCTTTTTGTGTGATTGTCGTGAGTTAATAATTGCATGTGTGTATATATATTTCTTTAAATCTCAGATACAAAATGTGTTTTGTTTAATAGTTTAGCTGTTCATTTAATACCAAAAGGTTGTATTAGAATCATTAAAAATGAAATATTTTATTTATTTAAGTCTACCTACTGAAGCTAATGCCCCTGCCTTTGTGTTTGTATAATCAAACATTTGTTTTAAGCCTGTCATTTTTATTTTGTTACTAAGTTTTATCAAATTGATTTTATAATCAAAGATAAATAAGTATAATATGTTAAATATATTTTCAGATAATCCACGAAGGCGGTTTACAGTTGAAGATATGTTGCAGCATCTTGATGACTCGGAATTTGAATTATCAGATTCTGATGACTCTGGGGATGAGACCTTTAACCCTTCTGCTGCTGATATGCTGACTGATAAAATTGAGGATCAAATTGAAAAACCAGATGAAGATGATCAGCCTGGCACATCTGTGAACAGTGAGAACAAAAGAGAAAAAAAGAATCAGATCAAGTGGCAGTCTCTTCGAGGTGCATTTAAAAGCAGCTCAGAATGGCTGGACAATTTGAACTTGGGAGATGGCTTACTTTCGCCATCCTCATATTTTTTTAATTACTTTAAACCATAAATATTTGAAACATTTGCTGAACAAACAAATATTTATCATCTACGCCAAACTGGTAAAACTCTAAATACTATGTTGTTTTCTCGCAGCGAACACAACGTTTCAGTTCTACATTTTCTCTTCTCCTTAAATCATCTCCTTTACAAAAAGTTTTCCTTCAATTTATACTATACAAAGAACCTCAAATATGCTCATAAAATAAACCGCTTAAACTATATTTACAACATATCAAATAAACTACGTCAATCAAATCCGCCGTAAATAGTTTCTTCACGCAATTCAATTACATACTACAACAGCTGAAATTCAGAAATTTTTTGGTATCACAATAGTAATGGCAAACTTAGGTTTTCCCAGAATAAGGATGTACTGGTAAAGAGCAACTAGAGTAAATGCAGTGGCAGATGTAATGCCTATAAACCGGTATTTACAGCTGCGAAACAGCATTCATATCAATGTCGATCCTAATCCAGAACAAGGAACAAATAAATTCTGGAAAGTTCAGCCTCTGATAAACACAGCACGTTCTCGCTGTCTCAAGATACCAAGAGAAGAGTACAACTCTGTGGATGAGCAGATGATCCCTTTCACTGGTAGAGTACCTGCTAAACAGTACATCAAAGGAAAGCCGAATCCAGTAGGGGTAAAAAACTTTGTTGTCTGTGGCACCTCTGGTAGGGCAGTTGATTTGGAACTATATCAGGGTGCAGGTACAGGCATATCAGAAGAGTACAAACACCTGGGACTTGATGCTTCTATTGTCCTAAGATTGTCAGAAACTATTCCAAAACATAAAAACTACAAGCTCTGTTTTGATAACTACTTTACTGGCATGATCCTAATTAGACAGCTAAAAATGTTAGGGATTCAGTTCCTAGGTGTTGTTAAATCCAACAGATTAATGGGGTGTCCGTTAAAATCTGAAAAAGAAATGAAGAAGGGTGGATGTGGATTAAGCGACTGCAAAGTCTCATGAAATTATTCGTTGGTAAAAAACTGAAAAACATTTTGTTCTTTTTCTGTATTGATTTGGTAATGTTGTGAGGTAACTACATGACATAAATATTTTTATATCTTTAAAAGAAAGGTTAAAAAATGAATTATTAATTTGTTTCAGCTTTTTGAGTTTTTTTGTAAGGATTTCTTTTGATATAATATTGTCTACAAAAACCTTTACAGCAAGATTGATACACGCTGTGTACAAATGTACACATGCCCTATTTTGAATAATTGATGAAATATTTTAACAAAACTTTACATACCCCATAAGGAGGCCTAGTACATTATTTTTATTTCAAAAAAAAATTTTTTAGACACATTCCATGTGCCCGTGTACGAAGGGGTTATACAATGATATATATTAACTAGATGTCTAACTTCCGAAAAAAAGTGAAGCAAATTTTTTTTGCCACCAGCATATGATTGGATAATAACTTGTTTTGCCACCAGCATCTGATTGGTTAACAGATATTACGGAAAAACGAATAGCAAAAATAAAACAAAACATCGCTAGAAATTTTTCTTCTTTGCTGAGGCTACCGGTTTTACAACCTCCAAAAATTTGCTTCACATTTTCTTACGGAATTTATGTGAAGTTAGACATCTAGTTAATATATATCATTGGTATTATATTAATATTGAATTTAAGCATGCACGCTTTATCTTTAGGCGGTGTTTGTACAAGCGGTTAGCAAGTGTGATCCACTGCAAGTTTAAAAAAAGTTAAGCACGTAAAAACTTCAACAAGCGCGTTTTAAGTCATAAATTATTCATAACTTATTTTTAAGTTAAAATCATTTCCAAAAAATATATGTGCTATAAACAATTAAAACGAACTTACAAGAAAATTTGCATAAAAAAAAAAAAAAATGAAAAAGAAAATAAGAAAGAAAAAGTAAAGTCATCTTCAGCTTTAGTTTATACAAATGTTTAGTATTCGAAATTCGAATACTATTTATCATTATTCTGTAAATAAAGATTAACAATATTATATTATTGTTTAACCTTATTATTAAATCAACGTTTTAATTTTATGTTTTCATTTTATAAGACATCTATAATTCTAAAAAATGTCGCTTACTTATTTTAATATTGTGTATTATAAATATTTTTCTTGATTTTTATAATTAAATGCAAAAGGAAAAAATCCTTTGGGTTCCACATTGTTAAATCAGCATCTGTATAAACTGAAAAACAGAATTTATTTGTAGATGTTGCGCATAAGCTTGAAATAAGCCATATACTTAATAAAAAATTAATAATTTTTTTCCTACTTTTAAAATAATATAATAATTATTGTGTGTGTAAAACAACTTAAATAAAATTTCAAATTAATTTAGTTTATTTCCGGCATACATACTCTACCCCATAGAAAATGAATAAACGAAAGGGAGGTGCTGAGAAAGAACGAATAAGAAAGAAAGCACGTTTAGAGAACGATGGCCAGAAATGTAAAAAGTTAACGAACATGTTTGCAACATCTTTTAGTACTAAGTCAATTGTTAATATTAATATGGCTGATGTAGCAACAACAGAAATAATAACTGATCTCCATCCAATTTGCAATCCCGCTGATGCGGTATTATTAACACCTAATGAGGCAGATGCACATGGTTCTAAATTTCAAACAGCAGATTGTTTTGAAGACAGTTCAACCTCTTATCCTAACTCTGACACTCAATATAAATTGAACAGTAATCAATGCGAGCCAAGTGAAGAAACTCAAAACAATTATTATTATTTTTCGAAACCACATTTATTAAATCATTTTTTAAATTTCATCCGAATCAAAACAATTTTGATCTAAACGGTAAAATTAATTACCAGAGCGTTTATTTCAGAAATAATAAACCTCGTCACTGGCTGACCTTTGAAGAAAACACACAAAAGTTATTTTGTTCTTTTTGTCTTGCATTTAGCAAAACCTTCAGATCAATCAACGTTCATTAGTGGATATAACACTGCAAATTCCAAGCATATTTATCAAAGAATATCAGAACATGAAAGAAGTGCGCTCCATGCAGCCTGCACAGAGCCGTATGTTTTAAAAATTAATGCCAAAGATATTATAAGTATTTATACGCGCCAACATGGTGATGAGGTTAAAAAGAATCGTTTAATTTTAGAAAGAATCATAGAAACTTTAAAAATTATTGGTAAGCGTGGACTTAACTACAGAGGTGCACAAGAGTCTGGGTACACATTGGTTGATGACAGTGTGGGATCATGGGAATTTTTTAGAGATTCTTTTGCTAATTGGCAAATTTGATCCGTTGTTGGAAGCACATATCGAAGAGGTGGTTCAAAAAAGCAAATCCCGGCATGATTCAGTTGGCAACAGAACAGCTCGTGGCGACTTGGTCACTTTTCTGTCAAAAACGACTGTTAATAAAATCATTGATGCAATAACAACATCTTTAACAAGCATGATTGTGGAAGAGATTAGAGAAGCCGGTATGTTTAGTGTTCAAATTGATACCACACAAGATATTAATCTACAGGATCAGTGTTCTATTGTGATCCGATATGTAACCGAATCTGTACATGAACGTGTAATATCGATAGTCAATTGCACATCAACAACTGGAAAAGGAATTTGTAATTTGGTTTGTGGCGTTTTTGAAAAAGTAGGCATTGATGTAAGTAAATGTATTGGCAATTCAACCAATGGAGCCTCTAATATGCAAGGTCAATACAATGGATTCAATACCTGGTTAAATACAGTTTCCCCAGGTCAGATTCATGTTTGGTGTTATGCCCATGTTTTAAATTTGGTAATGGGTGATGTTACTAAAAAAGCTGTTGAAGTTGCTACCTTATTTGGTGTTTTGAACACATGTGCAGTATTTTTACGGGAATCATATTTACGCTTCAATGTTTGGCGTGAATTAAGCAAATTGAAATATATATCTGACGTCCGTTACAGAGCGAAAGCTCTTTTAGATTCATTGACAAGTTTATTTTGACGGCACAATTGTTTTTAAAAGTATTTGAGCACACAACGCCATTTTCTGAATATTTACAAACAACTGGAATGGATATACTACGAGCCTATAATATGGTTCAAGACAGTTTTAACGAGTTAAGAAAAGTAGATAGAAATTTTGATTCCATTTTTCAAGCAGCTACACATTTTTCAGAACTTGCGAACAGTGAACTGGGAAAAAGGAATCTCGACATTAAAGTTCAGACTGGTTTGAAAGAGAAAAGAATTAGAGCAAATCAACTACTTGAAAGTGCAAAAGATAAATTTCGTATCAATGTTCACAACATGGTAATGGATCAAGTAATCAGTAGTTTAAAACAGAGATTCTCAGAGCATGGTAATCTACATGCTGATTTATCTTGTTTAGATCCAAGAAATTTTGCAGAAATTTTGAAAAAAATGCCTAGTGCTGCATTGCAGCATCTGAGTGGGTTGCTCAGAAAATTTCATTCTAGTGTAACAAAAGATCAGCTTCAAACGGAATTATCGGACTTTGCAAGGAAAGGGGAAAGTTTCGAAATACTCTTGAAGATGAATATAAATTGATATTTGACACGGAAGTATCTGACTCTGTCTCGGACAACATGCAACAATATAAATCCGAAGAATCTGAAACTGTCTTTACAATCCCAGAAGTGGAAAACAGTGACAGCCACAGAAATAAATGCAAATCTTGCAAAAAATGGATTGTTTGTTGTTACTTTGTCCTCCAGAAGTTTAACTTGCATAATCTTGTATATTCAAATTTGTTTCTGGCTTACAAATTTGTGCTGACATTATCCTCATCACAAGTTGCTTGTGAAAGTTCATTTTAGAAATTGAAATATATTTTGAACTGATTAAGAAATTTGATGAGCCAGTCAAGTTTACAGTCAATCATGCTGATGTCTTGTGAAAAAGACCTTCTTCCGAGAATTAATAACGATGCAATAATTGATGTCTTGGCATCGACTAGTCCAACGATGAAAAAGTTGCTATACTAGTCAATATTGAATAGCGATTGTGTCTACTATTTCTAGACTCCAACTTACAGCAGTGTTTTAGAAATATTTATTTTTATCGATATTTAGGCTGGGAAGTTTAAATTTTTTTTTTGTACTTTAAATAATAATAAACAATAATGCACCTAAAAATAAAAAGTCCTTTACAAATATAATATAGGAAAATTTAGAAAAATAAGGGCGTTAATCATAGTCGCTGTCAAGGGCGGCGTGAAGGCTCTCGGCGCCCTTATATATATATATATATATATATATATATATATATATATATATATATATATATATATGAAATCTATGCAACATACAATGAAGTGGGCCACCGTGACCGAAATTTCCCGGGCCGTTTTTTCAAGCCAGTCCGACCCTGTATATATATATATATATATATATATGTTCAACAACAGAAATATATACAGTTAAGGATAAATAACTTATACATAATAATACGAATATGAATAATAATTCAAGAAAGAGAAAATGTAAAGAGAAAGTAATGAAAATTCCATATCTGCCTGTAAATTTCAATCTTAAAAAAACATTTTTAAATACTTTAAAAAAAAAATTAATAAATCTATTACAGACATTTCTGAAAATCTAAATACAGGGGCATGGGCATGATTTTGTGATGTTTGAAACGATCCTCCTAATCCGCCGTAGGGTATGGTTCCTAAAAACCCCTTTCAATTTTTCGTTTGTTTTATAATAAACTAATCAAAATTCATCGACAAATTTCAAATTACATCCAAAAAATTTTTTCGTTTAAAAATTAAGGCCATTTAAAGTTGTTTCAGGGGATAATTGGAGGTAATTTTAAGCTTTGCATGGTTATAAATCTTAAGCGAAAAGAGAATTTTTAATGAAATTTGAAATCTGTCAATAAACTTTGATCTAGTTTATGATAGAAAAAATTTTTTATGATTAAAGGAGACGTAGTTCTAGGATGGGGTAGTTAGGGGTCTGGGCGGAGTTGGTTTAGCTCCAGTTACCCTCATCTTTTGCAAATCATCCTCATTCGGCACCAGTATCAACATACTAGAAATTTGAGCATGCCTCTTAGTTACCTATCTTGAACAATAAAATTCATGGACACTCCCCTTAAATGCGTGATTTCTCCCCAGGCCGCACAAAAAAAGTTGTCGTTTACATTTCGTCAGGTTAGAATTATTCTGTTCTATCTCCCATTTTAAACGTTGGGAGAAAATGAATTGTTAATTTTACTAAGTAATGATCACTTTTAAAATACATTTTATTTTTAAACTTTTTTTTTTTAAATAGCTTCTTTAAACATAAGTTATTTTAAAAATAAGTTATTTTTTAAAAAAGTAATTCTAAAATTTTAGGTAATCTTTACTTATAGAAAAAAATCAAAAACTTTCTTTCAACGTTTAAAGTGGGAGATAGAACAAAATAATTCTAACCTGACGATTTTTTGAATGACAATGTTTTCTGATGATAATCAAAAAAAAAAAAAAAATTCTGGGAATGTGTTGCAAGGTTTTAGAGCATGTTCATATGCACCATGATTTCTTTTCGGTTTAATTGAATTTTATAAACGTAGGGTCTCAATGAGGTCCGGGGGATCAGATTTATTCAAAAAACTCTGATGATTTTGATGTCAAAGATGTTACTCAATCAGCGAGGCCACTACAAAATAAAGACATTTATTAATAGAATAAGATTAAGTAAAGAGATTGTAGAGAAGCTTAACATCTCAAAAAAAGCTGGTAAAAATTATATAAAATAACTTGGATAAGTAAGCTCGATATTGGGGTACAACATGAGCTTAAAGAAACGCTTCTGATAAAGAATTAGCACCTGCAATAATCTTCTGCAAATAATAATAAAAAAAAAAGATCCATTTTTTAAATATATAATTGGAGGTGATTAGAAACGGATAGTCTACAACATCTTTGAATGGATACGGCAATCACAAAAGTGATTTCACCATGATAATTTAATACCACATGCGATTTTGGTCAGTCTTCAAATATTGTTGAAACTTGGATGAAATGTATCACCACATTCAATACATTCACCAGATCCGACACCAGCAGACTCATTTATTTCGTTTCTAGAAAAACAGTTTAGGTGGTAAAACCTTTACCTTTGATGATTATGTAAAACTTTGATTAGATTGTGTAAAAAATTTAAAAATTTTTAAAGATAAAGATTAAAATTTCAACATAAATCTCTTATATATATCTTTTAGACAACTTCAATCATCATTAAGAACATGCGCTACTTAATAAGTTATTGCTTTATGTCAATTATTAGTTTTTAATATACAGAAAAAATCAAAACCATGGTCTTCCAACAGTTTACCATACAAGAGGTAAACCCTTGAAGCACCTCGTTTTTGCTTGATATTAAAGCTTCATATGTGCTCTAAAGAATCTACACCTTTAAGTTTTTGGTAACATAGTATTTTCAAGGAGTCAATGTTAAAAAAGCAGCAGAAGTTGTGCTACTGTGAATAAATCTGAATGATGGCCTCTGACAAATATATGAAATAATGAGATATGCTATTCAACTTGGATGCACACTAAAAATTTGAACAATGAAGGAAACGAATCAAGTGTTAAGATTTTCTTTCAATTCCAAATAAAAATTTTATTTCTTGTTCAAACTGAGACCCACAAATTACAACATCCACTATAAAAATTACTGCTGAGTTTAGGCAACTTCAAGAAAACCCAAATTTCTGCTTTGCTTCATTTCCTGTTGCATGTAGAGTTTTTAAACTTGAAAATAAAGCAATAAACCCTCCACTATTCAGTTCTTTCAGACTTTCTCTTGAAGACAAGAGAACATTTTACTTTTTTAGTTTGTATTCTAAAAATATAACCAAGGAAATGTTATAATATATATTTCTTTTTAAATCATTTGATTTTCCAGGGGATGAATATTTGAGAAAACTATTTCATAATCGTGCTTTAAAATCCAATCATTCAAATTTTGTTAAGGAAATTTAAATTAAACTGTTAAAGTATTGTCTTCAGTTTTAAATTACTTGTCTATTCAAGTAGCTTGCCACCTTTTTGAATGAAAGCTATCAGTTTTCCTTTTAAGATATTTCGACAGAAAGAAGATTATGAGGCTTTCATCTAAAGTACTCATATAATACCTAGTGTATATTTGTGTTAAATAAACTAAAAAAAAGCTATATAGAGGTTTACAAAAAAATGGAGTAAATTTCAGATCACTCTTTGAACTCTTTTTATGTGAACCTTATCACTAGGATTTATTGTTGAAAAAATTGGTTTTATACAAGCGCTTGAAGATAGTAGTAGAGTTGGAAAAAATAAAAAAAACGCTTTAAATTGTTTAAAAATTCTTTTAAAACAATTGATGGTTTTAAAAATTAAATAAAATTAAGGTTCTTTTTAAACTTTTCACGTGAAGTTTTATCTAAAACCATGATGTAAGCAAATACCTAATAACTAGGAAAGAACGACAAAAAAATTACAAAAAATTTGATTTTTATAAGATTATTTAGTTTACATTACTTTTAAATAGAACATAATAAACTTGAAAAGTCATCCAGATATAAAAATAATTAGGAGACACTTAATAATAAAACAGAGCCAGTAAATCCATCATGTAAAAGCACCGATGAAAAGTATTTCAACTAAAAAAAAAAAAAAAAATTAAGTACAAAACTAAATCAAGTCTTCAAGAATATGCAAAGTAAAAAAGATAATTAATAATAAGAACCGAAATTTACATTTCAACAAACCAATGCAAAACAGCTTATCAGAAACATTCAATTTTTTCCTGCCCATTGCTTTAGCACAGCAATAGTTTGCTCAGGCTTAAGTTCAGGACCAATAAGTGGGTGCAATTGAGAAAGGTAACAACACAGCCAAAACAACCAGCAACAAAATGCAGTGAGAACAAGACTAACTTGAATGACTTGCTTATTATTTCCCTTTGCAAACCATGGAAGTATAAAAGCCACAATTGCCCAAATGCCTGACACAACAACAAAGGGAATCCATGAATCAGACATTCTAATTTATTTCTAAGAAGAAAAAAAAACAAATTTGTTAAAACTTTCATTAATATTCAATGCAAATGAGTGATTCTCTTGTAGATAAATGTTTGAGAAATATCAGATTTTTTTTAACCACATATCTAAAGATAAATCCCAGCATACTATTTTTAGTGAGGTTAGTGATAAAACTCACAGAAAAAAAAAGAAACAAATTCTTTTTTAAAATAACCATATGCAATGAGCGCTAGTACACTTTTGCATGTACTCTAACTTAAAGTGTAAGGAAAATAAAAAGCATAGCAGATCGCTAATATTCGCCATTTTTTCAGCATCTTCGATTTAAGTTCCTTAATTCAAGCACCAATTCTATGTAAACAGTAATCGGACTGGTTTTTATTGCTTTAACTAAAAATTTTAAAATATCAGAAAATCTTTTATTAAGGTATTTAAGAAGTAATTTATCAATTCGTATACAAGTTTTATATTTAAGTAATTCTTTTATTCAGATGCTTTTAAACCTTTCATTTTCAACACCATATTTAAATTTTAACGCAGTGACCACAATTTAGTATATTTATCATGAACGCAACGATTTATATTTTTTATAGTGATTTTATTCAAAATTTCGTCCTTCAAGTTTATGCATAAATTTGTTGCAGGTAATATTTATGATTAGAATTGAAGAATGCTGCATAAATGACAATAAAGCGATTTAACAATACTTAAACATTACGCAGGCTGCTTACGTGCGAACGCTTTATAGTAAATTCAAATATTTTCTTTCTTTTTTGATATTATACACATAGTAGTGAAAATAATTTATTTACAAAAAAAAATGTCCACCAGTAATTTTTTATCGTTTAAACATGTCGACCATACTTAGTAAACAACCCCCTCTAATTGGTGGGGATATCAATTTTACATGGTCATAAATTTTGAACGTTAAAATTTTTTTGATTGAACATGAATTTTACAGATGAATTTTTGTCTAGTTTATAACAGTACATTTTAAAAAATATCATTCTCCTCTTCCCCCAACCCACCCCACATAGACACATTTGGACCTACAAACCTTAGTTTTACGATAATTTTGTTAGAAGATTCTGATCACCATGATTTTTTGTTAAAAGTCTTTGCTTGTATCACTATGAACATATAAAAGTTTAAAATTTGCAAGTCGAAGGGTGGGATAATCTCTGTTCTATGAACCCGGAACCTTTTTTTGAGTAGAAAACTAAGGTGGTTCCTACATAATCAAAAGTCGAAATTTTTTCAAAAATTTCTTTTTTTGGCAAGTTAGATATTCTAATGTAAAATTTATTGCTCTTTCTCGTGGTAAATACTTTTTTTTTAAGTTTGTTTATGCTTTTTACAATATTTTTAATTTTATACAGGTAGGTATAGTTTTAGTGCCTAGCAACGGCCATAGCAACCGTTTTATTTTTTAAGTTAATATCTTAAATGTACTTTAAAACTTTAAATAGTACATCTCTTTTGCTATTCTAATGTTGCCTTATACGTCAAAGTTGGACATGTAAATAAACGAATAGGTTTTCGACTTAGGGCACTAGTACAAGAATATAAAAGTACCTCTACACCATTTGGTGGAAAAGGAAAATTGACAAACAGCTCCATCAATTCAATAACAAATTATTATGGTATTGCTATTCGAAGAAGTCTAAAATTAAATTGCACTAACGATGAAAAAATTTACTCAATGAAAAAGTGGATAGGTGCTATCCTTCATCATTGTACCAACTTTTCTAACTTAGATAAGCGCCACATGTTTTGTCCACCAGGAGAAGAATCGTGGTGTACTTATAAGAAAAATAAACTTAAAAAACACAAAGAGAAGATTAATTTACCAGAGTGGATGTTTCCTATCTTGTCAAAGATTTTCCAAGATCTTTCAAATGATGATCTTCTTCGCAAGTGCATCCACGGGGAATCTCAAAATGCTAACGAGTCCCTGAATAATATTATCTGGATGAAATGTCCTAAGCAAGTCTTTGTACAAAGGTCAATTCTACAGTTAGGTGTATATAGTGCTATTCTTCAATTCAACGAAGGTCAATTTGGACTTGTTAAAGTGTATGAAAAACTTCGAATACAGACCGGTGTCTGTTTTAATATTATATCTGAAAAAATGAACCAACGCAGCATCCAAAATTTACTTATTAAAACATCAGAGAAGACAAAATCAAAAAGAAAAAAACTAAAAGCCATCAAGAAGGGTTTATTGGATATAGACTTACATAAAGAGGGAGGAGAAACTTATTTAAAAGGAGGATTTTAGTTTTAAAAACAAATTTTTTTCTTGTTTTTTGATTTTCTACCGTATCGTTTTTCAAGAAAATTGTCTCACAAAAAACATCATAACTTTTGAATTAATAGTGATAGCTACTTGAATTTTTCAGGACTTATTCATCCAGTGTACTACTAGTGCCTGAGTTTTTTTCAAACAAGTTTATTACTTGTAAGTTGTGGTTAGGGAACTAAGATCAGAGGCCTAGTAGCACATTTTTCGAAAATACAGTTGTTTTGAAGCATAACTTTTAGTAGAAACATGATTTTTTAATAAAAAAAACTCACGCACTAGATATAGGTAGCACGAACAAGTATACCAAGTTTGAAAGTAAAATGAGCTTTTACTCATGAGTAATTGTGTTTCTAGTAAACTCAATTTTAAGGGGTTATTTTGACTATTATAGGCCTCTATGTGATCATCAATATATTATTGGTGTTCGAAATTTTTTTTTTTTTTACACATTCTGTACCTATTTTTGAGAAAATTAATGCTTAATGAATAAAAAGTAACTTTTTTTGATTACGTAGGAACCACCTTAAGGAGACTTCGACTTTATCATCGTTGTGAGATTTTCTATAATTAGGCACTTTGAAACGATTTGAGTAATGTTAAATCATTTGCAATAGATAAATATGTGTTAACATCTGACAAATATCTGCTAATATTATAAATATGTGTTAACAAATTTTTTTGCAGCCACAAGAAAATGTACTAAGCAGAGGAACGTAATATCGCCTAAAAAGTAAATGCTTTTTTATGACGACTAAAGTCTTATTTAAAGCTTTCCCTAAAATTAGGGCCCTTAAGTTCAAACGCGTGTGTGGAAAAGAGTAGAAATATAAAAGAAAAGCCCCATTTTTAACCGGTGTTAAAAATGGGACTTTGCAGACCGAACAGAAAATAACTTTAGTATTCATAACTTGATACCTTTCCAGACAAAAAATGCTTGGATTTTGTTATAACCAAAACGGCTTTATACACGAAGTTAAATAAGACATCCTTCTTTCGAGTAAGGAGCGAGGGAAACCTTTTTTCACTCGCATTTGACCCGGCGACGCTATTTAGTAAATGTGGTAAAAAAACATTTACTTTAACCCTTCCCCCACTTTTCTGGCATAGGTTCTTTACAAAATAAAAGTATTACAATTTTTATTATATTGATAATATGCTAAATATCTGCGTTAATTGTTATATTAACAATATGTTAAATACGTTAATTGTTCAGACTTATAAGCCCACTACTGAAAATTTGATTCTTAGTTGTGATCTAATAATCTTAAGCAGTTAGCTACAAGGAGAGAATATCCTAGTTATCTTTGTGATATAAAAATTCTCGAGGATAAAGTGTCCCTAAAGCTTTACAATATCTCTCTTTCTCAGTTTTTTCTTAGAGTTCCTTCAATTTTAATCAAATTACCAGCCTGTTACTGAAACCAACTCAAACCATGACCTCTATGTTTTACCGTTGGAAAAAACAGACTTCATTTCATTTTAAACAAAAGGTGGAGGGAGTATTAACAAAATTGAAAAGGGGACATTGTATGACTAAAGCACATTTACATTAAAATGTTATTTACTAGTAAATCATATTTTTTATTCATAAACTGTATCTTGAAAAATTACCTACTGCATAATATTTTTAAAACGTCTAACGAATTAGGTTATATGAAGTCTAAAAAATCATTCAAAGTGAATCTAGATTTAAGAGAGTAAATTTTATATTTTTGTAACTTTTAAGAACTTGATTCAAAAGAATTTTTGACCTGCATATGCCATTTTTTATAGGTTAGATTTTATATAGAATTGTTTTTTTTTTAAAAACAAAAAAAAAAAAAATCATATTTGCTATATGCTAATATCTTTTAAACACTTATAGTCATTATTAGGTTTTTGAGCAAAATATGCCATATTTTTAAGTTTTGAAAAATTCAAATTTATTTATAAATAGATTGATCAGCTCAATATCAATACGGGAGACAGACATTTCTTGTTTTATTCGTTCCATGCTGCATAAAGGAATTTTTTTTAAAATACAGTTTATAAATTTCTTTTCTCAGTGATAAACTAATGTCAAATCATCACTACGAACAATTCGAATTCACTTTTCAAGAAAAACTAAACACTTCACACACTTTCTCAGTTGATCGGTATTACTTCACATCCCACTAAAAAATAATACGTTTTTAATAAACATAAACAGTTACATAGTACTTTTATTGTAAGAATAAATATGAATTTTAACAAGCGACGTTCACTTTACATTGGAAACATTTTCATTTTAATTTAAATAGAATTGTTTTCAAATTAATTTAAGATCACGAAGTTCCTAAATATAAATCGAATAATATTGCAGAGATTGCACATAAAAAATCAAACTGAAAATATATGCATACACACATATACATACACACAAATATATATATAAACACGTACATGTGTGTATATATATGTATATGTATACACACATGTATATATATATAGAAAAAGGAATTTCAAACATGTTCATAACACTTTGCACCATAATAATAAGTTTGTAATGCATAGTAATTGCACGCTATTTATTTACAAAGATCTTAAATAACACGACTGAAAAGGATACACCAAAAAAAAACTAAAAAAAGTCGAAGCAAAATTTTAGTTGTGATTTTTTACTTTAGTTTATTTATTTACTTTATTGGAACGAAGAAAACCAAATAGCAAAACAAAAGTAACGATGGAGTATTAATATACGCAATACAGCCCGGTTTAACTTCGAAAAAATCGTTGAACCAAGCATAAAAACAAAAGGTAAAACTGTTAAAATTACAATAAAATATATCGTACAAAATATTTGCCCGCAAAACGACTGAGATGAGTATTACACTTTAAATGTTTTCGGCGTTCGATCAGTCAAAGTTTTATTAACTTTATTACTTTCACTGCGCTGCGTATTTCTAGAAGATGTTCTTTTTCCACTAGTGGCAATCGAAATGTTTGTGAAACTATATTGCATACTAGGTACGCGTTCTGTTGGATTACATAAAAAACTGCTACGACTAAATGGACTCTCTGCAACAGCATTCTTAAAAGAAAAAAAAAAGGCCCGTTTTTTTATGTCTCGAGCGTCAGAAGTTTAGTTCAAGAGCTGTTTTACTATGAAAACTTAAAAATGCGCTTGAAGAAAATCATCGAAAAGAGTCTGAAAATTCCCATTACTTACAGAAAAATCATTGTAAGACATCAGAGATGCATTAGGGTTTGAATTTTTAAATATTGATCCGCTCACCACTGACACATCAAGCTGACCATCTGTTGCATTATCATTTTTTTCCTTTAGGACTCTTTTAGCTGAAGCAAGACGTACAGAACGGCGCTTTAAGCTTTTTCTTCGTGCTTCGTTTTGTATCTTAATTTCAAGCGAAAAGACAATAAAAGTAAACAAGATGATCAGTAAAATAATCGTCAACTATTTTCTAAAAAGACAATATAACTTATTAGTATTCAAGCAATTTACTTTCATCGTTTTATTTTTCACAGCTTTTTTGAAAACATTAGTCACAACTGATTTTACTGAAATCGGATTGTTTTCTTTCGAGTGAACAGGGTGACGAGGAGAAGAAAAGAGCGACGAATGAACAAAACGTCCAGGAGTACCATGTGTAACATCCATCTGAAACAATTTTATCAAATAAAATATTTTACCAAGAAAAATTTCCTTTAAAATTCTACAAACAAGGAAACATGTACTTTAGGGGTTTTAGCCTTTCCAGGAGTTCCAATATGTTTTCTAAAAAAAAAAAAAAAATTTTTATTTTTAGACTAAGCTCACCGTACATTTTTCTTTTTTTACACGATAGCGAAATGGAAAACATAAACAAATCTATTAAGATTTATAATATTTAATTTAAGAGTTTATGCTTTAAAACTACTAAGATGTAAGTATTTACAACTTTAAAAGTATTATGTATCATTAACCTTTTCGAACTTGTAGATCCAAACTTCAACTCATTGTCCAGTTCTTCTTGCTTTACTCGCAACTAGATATTCACAAAAACGTATATGCAATTTATATACAAGTATATATCATATCATATCATATCATATCATATCATATCATATCATATATTGCTATAAATAAGTTTTGTATTCATAATGAAGTGTTTAAAAATTCTAAAAATATTACAGAGTTACAAAATATGTAGTATTTAACATAGAATACAATTATTATGGTTTTTAAACAAAGTAAATTTAAGTTAAATTACAATGTATTATTATAACGTAATTTTACAACGTAAATTACAACGTAAATTACAACGTAAATTTCAGCCTTTCCTTTTTTTTTTTTAAAAGAGACAGTGTATATTAAATTTTTTATTTAGGGGTGACTTGATATAAATGGAATTTTTTGATTTCGGAGTGATTTGATTTATGGCGTGAGAATAAAGAGTTACAAAAAATCATAAGCCCTAAATGTAAAAATACCTAAGAGTAAATTTAGAATAGTAATAAGTTAAAAACAAAATATACACTTTATTCCTGAGGTGTAAATAGTTTTGAAAAAATGCCTTGGTTCTAGTTTTGATTTATGCAATAGTAGGTATCAAAAATATTACTTTTTAAATGTTTGAAGCCTTGAGAAAAACTCAAATTTAACTGCTATTTTTCTACAAGTATTATATGTTGTAAAATAGTTTTCAAATTTGATAAAAAGGGGACAAATGTATATTTCTAAAATTAACTTTGCCATGTTGCCTTTGTTTATAAATAAACAACCATCTTTTTGTCAGCCAAATATTATTAAACATATTTAGAAGCAATGGTTTTGCCAGAAAAATAACTCAAGAACAGATTACACAGACACAGTTTCTTTAATTATCTACAAACACAAGCTGCTATATTTACAACTGCTTGCATGAGATGTTATCCAAAGTTCTGATGAGATATGGAACTCTTCGTATACTTTTAAAATCTACATGTATTTTTGAATTAAAGACAATACCAAGAGTAAGATAAGTGGCCTTAAACTTATGAGCAGTGGTCATATAGTCAAGGGAAAGAGCTTCACCAAACCAAGGATTGCAAACACAATTGAATGCATTCAAAACATTTGTAAACTAAGTTCAGGGGTTTGACAAAAGTTCAGGGGTTTAACAAAAGTAGCATATTTATCTTGCATTGATAACCTTTTACACATCCCCCTCTAATTTGGAGATATTACTTGTAGAACGGAGAAGTTGATGTCTCCAGCCAAAATAGGATCATTGACATAGTTCATAAAATTTAAAGTTTTGGAATGTTGAGCAACAGAGTTTCTGTAAGCAGTTAAAAAAACTCCCTAATTTTTCCAAGAGTTCCATGTTGTGCTGGAGTTGACTAAGGCAGGGATCCCTCACATCATGTGCACAGATACTTAGAAGATTAACTTTGGATCCCAATAATAATAATTGCTAGTTTTAGGTCTATTACTATGGAGTAAATGACAAATAAGGTCAGTAAAGTGGGAACATTGTCATATAACTCTGGGATGTCAAATTTAATTGTAACAATGAACAACTTTTAGTCACTTGTGTCTCTAAACTTTTCCTGCACTATCACTTGACCTTTTTATCTACTAGAGGCTGTGGGACATTTGAGACCTTGTTCTGCTTTAATAGTTTTAAAAAAATCTTTTAGAGACCCTACCTCTCTATTCAGGTTGATTTCTCTTTTCTCACATACAAACTGGACTAAGATGAAAATTGTTGAACAAGATAACAGAATGCTTCACAAATTGAAATTTACCATGTTCAGGTCAGTAGGTAAAAGTAGGTAAAACTTTTAAAAAAGGTTTTCAGAGTTCTTTCTCTAAGCAACAGGGCTGGTTTCAGATTTGATTTTCTACAGTCTTGCTTTCAGCACCTTCTCACACTACATTTGCTGCTTTTAGGGTTTAACAATCACTTAGATTTAGATTTGACTGCAGTTTTAGCATGGTACCATGCTGTAAACTAAAGAAAGTTTAACTTTAATTTGACTGAAACTCTTAAAAACATTCCACCTGTAGCAACTATAGTTGCCACATTTTGTCTCTTACACCTTTTCCCTCAGTGTGTTTGAGTTTATTTGATCCTTTGTATTGGGGATAAGGCAATTGCAGAGTTAGCAAGTTGAGCCATTTGAGCAGACACATAACAGGCCTTTACCAATTGTTGATAGAAAATACATTCATACTACTTTGTTCATGACTTCGTCTGCTGAGTAGGAGGCTTTTGCAGTGATCAATCTGGTGGGTTGCCTGTAGATAGGAAATATTGTGGTCAAGCTAAGAGAACTGTACACTTCCAATTCTGCATATCTCAAAGGCATACACAGGGTTAGCTCTTATTAAAGGTGGTAAGTTTTGCAGATCTTGAATAATAAAAATAGCAATGTAAGACATTTACAGAGCATTTTATTTTACCCCCTTGTATGAATCAGATTATCAATAGTAAACAGACAGCTGCCTTATTATTACTATCCCTGAGTGAGTAATTCATTTATTTGCTGTTGCACCAAGACTAACTGACCAAGCAAAACAAGATATGGCTGAAATTTTGATGGCTAAGGTAAACTCTTGCCTATTGCAACTCATCATCAATAATTTCACTTTATTTTTCATTCTTGATAAAAGGTTTTCCATAGTTATACCCAGTTTTTCCATTTCAAAAAAATACAAAAGTAAATGGCATTTTATTTGGATAGATTTATGCCAAATATTTAAAAACTATTTTTTCTGGTAAGAGACACAATTGCAGTATCACATAAAGTTTTATTCGTGGCCATTTTGTTATAACCTAATGGTACACTCAGGAGCATGGTGTAGAGAAACTAATTATATAGAGAAAACATATCAAATTAAAAATACAAATCAAAATACTCTAAAGCTAAAATTGTTTTACTTTTTCTTCTTTTTTTTCTTTTTGAGTTTCTTCAAATTCATTTTTTTGTACTTCAATATAGTCCACATAGCGGTTTCCATTAAATAAGAAATATGCTTCATTTTCACGTTCCCACACGATTATTTTCTTGCGCAAGTCATTTTCCACCTTAAGAATACCAGGATAATAAGATCATAGTGAATAAAACAATTATTATTTAAATCATGTTTATCAACACTTTTTTTGAAGTATAAAAAGTACAAAAAACTTTAAATACACTTATGATTAAATGTGGATATATATGTATATATATGATAAAGTTACTAAGCTATTAAAATGTTTGTTAACCTCAAATAAACTGACCTTTGGCAACTCTTTCTCAACTGCTTTTCTTGTTTTTTCTTCTTTTAACAATGCACCGCCTCGATTATTCAGCCGATTAGTATCAGTAGCACGATTCTTAAAAAATGATAACATTTTAATAACATTCAGGTTAATTGACTCTTTTAACAATATTAAATAGATTTAATACCTCAAACTCAATTTTCTTTTTCCACAAACTTTCTCGCTTTTCAACAAGCTTAAACAGCTCTTTGTTTTCTTCATAGTAATTTTTAACTGTGGCAACTTGGTGCTCATGATCTGCTAATGTCTCCTCTGTATAAATATCTACACAATTTCATAAACACAAAAAATCAGTATGCATAGTAATGAGCATATTTATATTGCAAAATTTAAACAACTCAGTTAACATTAATTTTTAATAAAATCAGAAATATTTAAAAGATAATACTAAAACACATAGAACTGAAGTCAGAGTGCAGAGCCATGGAGCTGGGCTCTTTATGTATACACACGCACACATATTTTTAATTTCTAACTTGTACTTACAAGTAAAAACACCACCACCAAAAAAAATTACCTGAATAAAAAGCTTGAAAAACAACCCTCTGCTCTTCACCAAAATAGCACTTGTCCCAAAGAAAAACTAACTCCTTTCTTATTGATTCTATAAATTTTTGCATGTGCAACCTTTTCAATTCTTCTAGCCTTGCAATTTCTTTTATAAGCTAAAATAAAAATAAGTAGTATTTGCTATGAAATTATGACATTTTTGATCAAATGCTGAGATCAATTGTTATGCTTTCCAATTTACTAGACAAGTAAAAGATACCGCTTTTGCAGATTTTGGTGTGTTGCTTTTTAATATGGGTAAAAATTCATCTCTATCTACTTTAGTAGTCTCTAAACGATCCCACAATGATAAAACTTTGCTACGTAGTGATTCTATTTGTTGCAATAATGCACTGTGTTCTTCTTGAAGCTATAGATATTTTTAATGCATTATTATTTATTACATAAGATTGTTTTAATACAAATAAAATATAAAACACTATTTTACAAATGTTCTTAGTGACATTTTATAATTAAACTATGAAAACAGGACTTAAAGAAAACACCATACTTCATCCATTACAACTATTTTTCAAGTCAATAATTGATATTTTTTGTTAGTTTAATGTGTAAAACAAAAAATTCCATTTCCATATATAATCACATCCTTTAGTGGTTATTTTATCATACAGTGTTTCATCTGTTAAATATAAATGTTTAGAGCATAACATATATGAAAGAAAAGGGTGAAGTTTTATTTGAGTTTCTAGAAACCCAAGATCTTAAATTAGCATTTTATATATTATTTGTGTAAAAATAATATGTAAAATGCTATTTAAGATCTTACAATTTAAGATAATAAAGTGTAAAAATGTTTATAAAAAACAAAAGAACCGTGTTATCAAAATTTAAGCAATACACTTAAATTTTGATAATATGGTTCATATTAGGTGTGTATGAAAATCTTGAAACAATTAGAGGCATTGAATTATGATCATTAATGGCAATTTGTGGACATTTAATGTTAAAGTAATTGTTGTAGGCATTCAAGGAGTTTTCTTGGTTTTTATGAGTTTTCTTTCTTTTTATGTGTTTGCAACAGTAGAAGAAAATTTTTACTGTTTTTTATTATCTTTTATCATTTTAATTATTGAGATAAGGATAAAAAAAAAAAAACTAGAAAAGAATATTACTGTGTAGCCTACTAAGGAAATTCTAATAAAAAATTCAAATATTAAAACCTTTTTTTGTAATTCAGTCAACTCATCAAGATTGTGTGATGACAAAACAAAATTTTCATCGGCATCTTGGTGGCACAGTTGCTCCCCAAGCTCAGTACTTGGCTCACTATCAAGCTCTCGCCATAATTGCATAATGGAAGCTTGTAACTTTTTAAAGAGAGTCATGCGTGAAGCCTAAAAAAAAAAAAAAAAAAAAAAAAAAAACTCTTACAGTTTAGACAAATAAAGTAAAACTCTAATAAATTTAAAATAAATTCTCACTTAACTTTGTCCAAATATTCTTATAATTCAAAACTTGAATAAATTAACTTTTATGCCTTGGTTATACAAAAAAAAAAAAAAAAGCAATGAAGCAAATTTACCTTTTCAACTTTAAGAAACTTAACATTTTGTTCCAGCTCACGCAACTGGTCAAGAGTTGGACAACCAATAAAAATTAGTTCATGCTGTGGCATCATAAGACGCTCACATAACAGTTGTTCTTCATTACGAATTCGTTTTAAAGATTTCAGTCTATCATGCTTCTCCTATAGCATACAAAGTTTTTACTTTATTTAAAAAAAATCATTAAATACAAATTTTAGTTAAAACGATTGCATAAAATTAACACTGTTTCATAACATTTGGAACAGTAAAAAACTTGCAGCGTAAACCTATATTTAAAAGAACAGCTAAAGAAAACTTAATAACTACTGAAAATTATTTGAAAAGAATAAGAATTTTTAGTTAAAGAAAATAAAAACACTCCAAATCTAAACCTTGTTTAGTGTATCAACATCTCCTCTTAACCTGATTTCCAGTTGCAGAAGGCTTAAATTAGTAGGAACCTGGAAAGAGAAAAAAAGATAATAGAATGTTAAGCATTCAATAACACTATATAAAACAATTTTAATCTAATTAAAATTGTTTTATCAACTCTTATTAATTAAAAAAGTTATATTTTAAATTTACTCATTTCCAAAGATACATTTTCTGATAAATACTATGCTAAAACTAATATCTCAGTCAAAAAATTAACATCAAATTAAAGCCCTATATTGTTGTTTTAGGTAGAAAATTTGTTGCTATATACTTATGCAGATAGGCAACTTTTATACAACTTAAGCACTTGTTTTGGTGCAGTAATTAAATAACTCATTTTCTAACTAAAGTTCTATTTTGCTTATGAAAAAATTCAGTACAAGTATTTTTTTCTTGGATAGCAACACTGAATTAAAATGAGCTTTTTAATCAATTATCATAAGATAAACTAATAAAGAAATATGATAAATTAATAGATACATATGATTAATGAACCTTGTATTTCAGAGTTCATAGAATAACAAGTTATTCTAAAAGTATTTAACAAGTTCATTTTAAAATATATTTTTTACAAAAAAAAAACAACCTGTTTTGGAGGAATAACAAGATCTTTGCATAACTGGTCAAGTTCTTCTTGATACTCTTTCACTTTCAGCTGCATTTTTGCTTTTAATTGCTCTTCTTCTGCTACCATCTCATTTAGAAGCTCTGAAGAGTAATGAACAAAAGAGCTAAATTACAAAGAACCAGTACAACTACATTACAAAAAAAGATTTTAAAAATACCATGAGAGTAACTGATTGTAAGAAAAACTTGGACATAAGAAAAGTCCAAAACCAGGTTTATCAATTTTCAGTTTGTTCATTCTTGACATGTCTTTATATGCCAATTTCATAGATATTTTATTTCCATACATGCAAATTGTCATTGAAAATATTTGAAAATGTTAAGGAATGACATGAAAAGAGTAACAAATAGAATTACAATAAAGAAATGCTTATCACCAATTTTGAGTATTAAAGCAAAACTACAGTTGAACATGTTTCAAAAGCTGTTTAGTCATACACAAGATTGTAAAGGTAAAATTACAATTAGAATTGGCAAGAGAATGTTAAAATTGAGTATTGGAAAAATAAATAATGCAAATTTTTTAAGAATTTAAAAAGATATATGAATGAAGAAAAAGGACAAGGAAAAGTCAATGGCACACAAGTATTCTTCACTTTGTCAAAAAATGCGTAAATTTGAACAAAAATTTAAAAATTCCAGTTTTCAAAAGACCACTTTTCATATAAACGAAACAATGGAAATCACATTATATCATTATGGATCTCCTTTTCAGCAACACATCCTCTTCATCCTGCAGATGGTAATCAGGTTTTCACTGTTGTCAGTGATATTCCTTTTTTTTATGTTTTTTTCATTCCACCAAGTGATTTCTGGAGCAGTAACTAATATGATTCTAAGTACAAGTGGTTGATTTTTATCGGCTAGTACATTTTCTATCCAACAGTTTTGCTCATTCCAGTAATCACAATGTGATATATTCACTTACAACAAATGTTGTTTTCCTTTTTATGATGAATCTTTACTCAGAGATTGTCAAATTAACAATATCAAGAACAGTTAATTATAAAGTTAATAGGCATTATTTAAATCATTTTTTTACAAAACAGAAACTGACATGATGATAATTTCTGAAAGCTCAAAGATACAATTTTAGCTTTAGAGTTTTATAATTTTTTTATTGGAAGCTGGGCTTCAAACTGCAGGTCAACAAATGTAAGATGAAGTTAATAAAAAGGAAACAAGTTTTTCAGTTTGATAGTTTAATAGGAAGCTTATAATTTATTATTTTTTTTTTTTTAATTTTTCACCAATATGTCAATAGCATGTATTTTTTTACAAAATTGGAAACAAAAAAACTTAAGGAGATCTTCTAACTATTTTTTTTTTTGACTGATCAATCATTAAACATTTTAGAGAAAATAGATATAAGCGCAGTTATCTAATTAGTAGAGAGAAAAAGGGTTCTTATTGTTCCAGGATATTTGACAGAAATAATATTTAATGAAACCAGAGAAATCATACTGGATTGAAAGAAAAGTTTGCTAAGGCATTTTAAGAAAAAACTTTTTTAGATCTTACGTTGAAGATGATCTAATACAGTCTTATTTCTTTGATCTTTCTGTTCTTCACTAATGCCAATTGACTCCCAAATGTCCTCAAGATTTGTTACTGATTCAAGTAAGCTGAACTTCATATTGTCAAAAATACTTGTAATTCTTCTATTTTTCTCTGTACTAAAATAACAGCAAATGAACTTAAAACAATACCAAAAAGTAATAAAAAAAACAACACAAAAACAACAAAGATTGAGCACCTTTATCATATTCCAAATTATGAGGACAAAAATTAATCAAGTCAAATTCTTATTCAACTTCAGCAGCCACTGTAGCAGAACTACTAGAAATCAAAATTAAAAGAAATGGAGCTTTAACATACCTCATAGTTGCACGCAAATCAGGTTCAATACGTATTACTTTAAGATGAGTACTACCAGTAGGTAGCTGCATTATTCCTTCTTTTGGAAGTAGTTTATGAGGACACACCAGAGTCTGAATGAAAATTATTAATTCAAAAATTCAACAACTTTCTTTCTTCAGTTTCTATATTATTTTAAATTAAATATATAAACTTTTACAGATTAAGTAAACAACACAAACTTGTGCATAATATCTTAGAAATATGTTTTGTGCATAAAAGTTTTATATTTTCTCAAATATTTTCAAATTCCATACAGCATAATAGTATAATTTTGTAATAATTATAAATGTTTCTAATAAAACTTTGCTATAAGTCAATATATAAGAGATCATGATAAGATATTTGATATTAATCAGTCCTGAGTTTTAATGTCAGTTAATTGGTAGGTTTTAGAAAATGGTTATACAGATGACCTAGATGAAGCTAAATAATTAAATACTTAAGCAGTCACATCGAAAAATGCAAGTAAATAAAAAGTCAAAGTAAGGTTCCAAATAACAATACTCAAGCAATTAGCAGTACCACATATAAATTCAAGGTATTAACAAAGTCATTATTTTCTCCATTGTATGCAACAAGATCAGTTTTACAATGAAAATGTGTTACTTTTTGGGTAAAATGGGTCATTAAGATAACCATTTTTAATAATAAATGTTTAACATGCATTTATATTAATTTAGTAATAATATGTTTAATATGCCTTCCAGCTCACTTATCATTCACATATTTTGCAACCATTAGATGTCTTTTTCTATTTTAACAAACTGGCATTTTCCCAAAAAATTAAAATAACATAAATGAAGATAAAATAAAAATTACACAAACTACAATCCACTTATTAAAGCTCCATTACTATTAATAACAGCAATTACAGTGACAATATCTATACCAACATAGCAATATAGCCAATTTTAAGAAGCATTAAATCAGTAAAATTGGAAATTTAAATCATGCTAAAAAGTTTACTGCAAGACCAAAACCAAATGCATGCTAAAAAAACTTGAAGGCATATGTGAGATAGAAGAACATAGAGCTGCAATCTTCAAGAATCAAGAAGAGAAACCACAGCAAAAAATGAAAAAAATTACCAAAAAACAAAAGTTATCATTTAAGATTGGTGATAAAAGTGATGAATTATGAAAAGCAAGCAAATCATTTAAAATGGGTTAAATGCAAAAAATGCAGAAAAAAAGTTTTATGAAGATTTCAGGAAAAAACGTTTTCCAAAAAAAAGTGTTTTTGTGCACAAAAAGGTAAATTGTAATTCCAACATTGTTTTCAGTTATTTTTTATGTAATAAACAATGACCATTTTTACCTTAATCTTCTGTTAAAATGGGTAAATTTTTTAAAATCTAATTTTCATTTTTCTTTAAAAAATTTACATGATTAAACAGAATTTCTTCATTAATAAAAATGTCAAAATTCTAAAAAAAAAAAAAAGTTATTGCATTTATTCTAAACTGTGACCTATTTAGCACAGATTCACTCTGCATTACATGGTACATGCTTACACTTTATGATTTGTGACTTTAATTTTTAACTACAATTTTAGCACAAAAATTTATACACAAAAAACTTGATGTTTAATCTTTTTTCAATTAAAGTGTAGGATCTTAACAGAGTGACTAATGCACACTTTTAATTATTTATGTTTCTTAGTATGACACTTGAGAGGCTATTTAGAAAAAGTACTGTTGGCTTTATCTTTAAGAGACACAAAGCCCATTGATTTTACTCTGTTAAAATTAGACAGTAATTTGAACCATCAACTGATTGTGTTAGCAAATTGAAATATTATAAGAAAAACTTTCAATCTTTATGTGCATACATTCTGTTAATATAAAATATTGCACAAAAGTTTTTAAACACAAGAAAGAATAAAAGAAATAATTCACACTTTTTCTGAAACAAACCTCTATAGAAATTTTGGTACCAATAATTGAATTAACAATTAAATAGAGAACCAATAAAGTTATTCATGTAATTTATTCATACAAATAATCAAATAATAGCAATGGCACCCCTAGAAATTCTGCCAAAAAGTCAAATGGAAAATTTCATTAGTAGCAGTCAGGTACCAGATTGCTTCCAATTAGTCTGTGTATTTAGCATCTAAGGTGTGATAATATGAAAATGCTTTGATTCAAATATGCTTATCATTACAGTTACTTTAACAACAAATAATTAATTTGATATATGATGCAACTCTGATCATTTAAAATTCTAGACAAAGTCACTGTTTAATATGTAAGAGATCACTTTTTAATTTTCATAAATCTTATCACTGTCATCATTACAATCTATATTTTGTCACTGTCATCAATTCAATCTATATTTTGATATGTAAAAGTGTCAATGATTAAAAAAGATGTCATCATATCTATTTTAATCATTGACACTTTTACATATCAAAATACACAGCAAAGCTAAATGGGATAATAAAATGAGTATAGAAAGCATAATTTTACCAACATTGATTGCATAACAATTGAAATAGTTTTCTTTAAAATGAAATATAAAAAATTTAAAAGAAGCACCTTTTTGCCACAATTCTTACAGATATCAATTCCAGTAAGGGGATTAAAGAATTCTCCATCTATAGATGTGTATAACTAAAAGTAATAAAAAAAAACATTCAACATACTTTAAGATCATTTTCATTTATTACAAAAATGTAGGAAACAGAATTTTCTTCATAAGTTTTTTTTATTTTATTATACAGAACAGGTTTTTAAAATGTTTTAAGATAATAACATCTGCACCTAAGTAAGCATCTTTGGTTAATGAACGCTTGTACTGTTTTATAAGTTTGGAAGCAAAAAACTTGACTTTCATTTTTAAATATATTTATAGGTTTTGAACTTGGATTATGAATTTAAAAATTTAAGCAAATTAAAAGCAAAGGAACAGCATGTTTATGTAATTCTAAAAATAGTAAATTTCATTAAAGAAGCATTCAGGCTTTCATTACAGATAAAACAAAATTTCCATTATAAATAAAAATTAGATCTGACAAAACTTACTGTAATTGCTTGAGTAAACTCTGCCATATTTTTTAAATATTATCTTTGCAAGTATTTAATTATTTTCATTAAGTTTTTCTAAATTTAAGAGAATAAAATTAAAATAACATTTTTATAACATTAATTAGAACTATCATCTATTAGATGTTTTAGTACTACTTTAGTACAAAAAGTAGCGTATTAGGTCAAGCAGACAATTCCATTATAAGAAGAACAATTCACTTAAGGTATGTAATTCGTTAAAAGTAGACTTTTAGTTTATATGATACAAGTTAAAAATACAAAAAGAACCAATACAACAAAGAAAATTTAGTAATAAATATTATCAATACAACAAGAACCACTATCCTACTTATATATCTATTCTCTTTTTAACTGCTTAAACTTCAAATATTATTACTACTGGTTTGCTTAACTTTAGTGAGATGATTACAACAAAATTAGAAAAAGACAAAGAAAATTTTCTCCACCAAAAATTATTAATCTATCCTCATCTATTAATCAATCTTGTTGAAGCACTCTACAATTTATGGCTTTAAATATAATGTAAATTATGTTTCCTTTACAAGAAATTATTGCATAAACTCTCTGGATGGCAAGCCAAATTACCTAATACGTTAAGTATACAAACGTTCTATAAAAATATTATCCAACGAACATTTCTGTTGTTTATTGTGATAAGGTACTATTTGTAAATTTTTTAAAACAAATTCAGAACAGAATTTATCTATTAAAACATTTAGCTAAGTTTTTTTTCATCGTTATAGAGTAAACTTACAAGTGAGTTTCTAGACCTGCTGTTAATGTTCAAATTTTTAAGTAAGTATATTTATCTGTTTTGCCGCCTAACTAATTTAACCGTTAAAAGTAAATCACGTGAGCAATTGAAATCGTTGTGATTTCATGTAAAATATCATTAAAAGTTCTTCTGTAGTTCACCTTTTAAAAAGCGATGGTATCAACTACGTTACTTCCGAAAGGTGAAAGATTTGTTCCTAAGTATCAAATACCAACAGTTAAACATGATGATGGTTTGGGGATCTTTTAGCATAATCCTAGAACACTTGGTACACCATAATAGTAATAATTATACCAATGCTAATAATAGTACCAAATATTAAACTGATACTTCTTATGAGACTTTTCGTTCATTCTGTAAAGGGGAGGCAGACTCTGAGACAACCAATGATATATTAAGAATAACTAGATGTCTTACTGCCGTAAATCGGCATAAGAAAAAGTGAAGCAAAAATCGGCCATTATGGGGGGCAAAATCTTTACGCTATTTATCAAAACAAAACAAATACGAAGCTTTTGATTTGTTAAATTTGCCCCCCATAATGACCGATTTTTGCTTCAAAAAATACGCGGAAGTTAGACATCTAGTTATTTTTAATATATCATTGGAGAAAACGTTTTACCTTCCACGGAGGAGGGTGGGCTGTCTGCAAGGTTGTTGATATATATAAAATGTAAATCTTCCAGGATTATACTAAATGATCCCCAAATCATTATGTGTGTGCTGCCTTTCTCGGCCCGGATACTACATTTGACCTTAACCAAGGTCAAGTGTAGTATCCGGGCAGAAAAAGGCTGAGAAGCGTTTATTTGTAATGATGATTGGGAGAAGTGCATTATCGCAATTTATAGATAGGATTATTTGGTTCCTGTTTTAACCTAGGTTTTTTCTGTTAGAACCTAGTTAAGGTTTTGAGATGCGGTGAAAAAAGAAGTACTTATCTTTAACATCGCCTATAAATTCAAACAGTTTTAAATTGTTTTTGCCGTCAAGGAGCAAAAAATAAATAAAAAGTTATTTTTCGTGTGCAAAAAATATTTTTCTTGTGCAATAAATGAAATCGAACCTTGTGGAATCATTTTGAAGTGTTTTGGTGGAAAAAAATAAAATGCTGTATTTTTTAATTTTTAATTCTCTTAATTAAACTTTTTCTTGTTGTTTTAAAAGAAAATGAAAAAAATCCATCTAAAAAAAGTGCATTATTGTTGAATATTTTTTGTATAATGCATGCGAAACGAGTTTATTTTGAAATTGTGCGAACGATTTTTATGCATTTATGATTTATATTTTACATTTACCATTTGATTTACATTTTTATTCAACACATTTTTTCTTTAAATTTATTATATTTACTAAAACTGTTTTTAATTTTTAAACTGTAAACATGAATTACAGTATGCATAAGACTATTTAGATTAGATCTTACATTTAGATTAGATCTTATATTTAGATTACATATTATTTAGATTAGATCTTATATTTAGATTACATATTATTTAGATTAGATCTTATATTTAATACTTTTAATCTTAAAATATGAACTTGCTTGTTGAAAGTGCATAAGAATTAATATAATGAAGATCGATTTGCATAGTCATATATTACCAAAGGAATGGCCCTGTTTAAAGCAGGTAGATAGTATAGTATTTCTTTTACTTTAATTTGATTACTTAGGTTAATAAAAGTTAATAATTTAAAAATTAAAATATTTGTTTAATAGAAGTATGGTTATGGTGGGTGGATTCAACTGAATCACTGTAGCGATGTATGTTCCTAATGTGCTATTTATTTTTGTTTTGTTTTTTCTTTATATTTACTTTTATAATATAACCAATAACTACTAGGGCAGTTGTAATATGATGAAAGATGAAGAGTTCTTTAGAAAAATTGACTCTAATTGTTATGATCCAGAAATAAGACTTAAAGAAATGGATAATGCAGGTATTAAATTTTTTTAATAGAGATAGTAATTCCTGATAGAATTACACTATAATAACTTTCCTATTTACATTTTTTTTTTTTTTTGAGTATAGAATGTTTTAGGTAACATCAAGTTTTTGAACTTTTTTTAATTTGGTTTTAAATATGAATTTTATCATAAATTTTTAAAAGTATTTGAATTTTTTCCTCTAAAAGGCGAGGAGTCTATGAGCAATATACTAAAATTATATCACTTCTCATTCTCTTTAATAATACTGTTATCTTAGTTTAATCTTTTACTGACTTCATTCGAAATGACAAAACACACAGATGATATAAGCTTGTATGTCATTTGGATGTTGTATGCATGTTATGAACAGTTCAAAAGACATTTAATCAAATTGTAATTAGTACAGCTTCTTGATTTAGCAATATATCTTATAATGTATTTTTTAAAATGGTTTTTAAACCATTATTTTGTCTATTTATAGACTAGCTTATTCCTCAAACTATTATATAAACTGCAGTTATAAGATTTTTTATCACACAATCATGTCAAGGGAAAAATCTGTACATAATTTGTTTTTTTTTTTTTTTTACTTAAAAATCACTCAGCTTCAATGGTTTTTAGAATGGGCTTTTTTTGAGTGACAATAACTCATAGAACAAAAAATTAACCCAAATTCTGGTCTATTCCATTACTGGCACTTTCAGAATATATATATTCAAATTATGTAGTTTATCAGAAAATTACCTTCTCATAAATTAGGGTTTTTGACAAAAAACAAATCCTTTTTTTTTATAAATTGTAATTTGGTTGCAAAACAAATAATAAAAAGAAATTTTAACTTTTATAGTAGTCCTGTTAATATATACATTTTTGTATGTTTGAATTTGGCTTAAGTATTAAAATGTGATTTTTAAGCATTTCTTTTAGAGCTTTAAATTGTTTAAAAGTTTTTTTATGATTTATTATTGAAAGTTGTTTCAGGATATATCTTAAAAGAACAAATTTCCTAAAAGGTTTCTTCTTAAAGCCTTAAGGTACCTGTGTTAAATATATAATCATAATAGAACTTTTTTAAAAACTTTTTTTTAGGTGTTAAACATAATACTGCCTATACAAGTAACAGACTCTAGTTTGGCCATAAATTTTATTTATTTTCCAACTGACCGAGTTGAAATATTCCACATAGGTCTTTAAGTTTTGTATGCTAACAAATATTTACATGTAAATACCTAAAGTCTCTGATACATTTTTGTATTCAAAAATGGATTTACATATTGATTTCTCATAATAAAAAAAGTTTGAAAGTTTCTCAATAGGTTAATTTTATGTTTAAAACTTTTATAGATTAATGATTTAAAATTGCTACTGCAATTTTTTTTTTTTTAATTTGAGACAATCCGTAGTTAAACTTCCTATGAATCAAAAGTTTAAGTTGAATGTGTCATTAAGTGTGGAATGTAAAGAGAAGTTATGAGTTTTTATCTTATGTATAACAACTGTGTTTATTTAACTATTATTATGGCTTTTAGGAGTCACTGTTCAAGTTCTCTCAACTGTACCTGTAATGTTTAGTTATTGGGTATGTTTTTTATGCAAAACATAAAAATTTTTATTTTTTAAAAATATTATGATGTGGAAATATATATATTTAAAGATATTATAACATAAAGACAACATTTTCATAAAATATCTTGGCCTTTGTTATTTGATATGCAGTGTGATGAAATTTTGATAAAATTTCATAAAATCAAGCAATTAAACTTAGAATAGAACTAAAAAATGACAAGAAGAAATGATGTGCAGCAGATAAGAATAGTATAATGAGAATGTGGGCTCAAACTCAGGCTTAAACTTTGACCAAAAAAATTTGGACTATAATTCAAAAGCTTGCATAAATTTTTGAAACCTAGATCTTTTTTAATTGGTATTTTTTCAAACTATATGCTTTATTGTTTACAAAAAAAATTTTTCTTTAATTTTATATGTTTTAAGTAAAAATTTCCCAATGTGAAAATATTATAAACTGTAACTGTAGGTATGACTGGCAGACTTTTAAAACTTTAGGCGAAGCCTGAAGATACACTTGACTTTTGCCAGATTTTAAATGACAACTTGGCTGAAACAATTTCAAAATACCCAAAACGTTTTATTGGTTTAGGAACCATTCCATTGCAGGTTTAGTAGTCATTTTGTTTTTTTAAAAGATAATTTTTTTTTGTGAAGTTTTCTAAGCAAGTTGCTTTTTAAGTTTCAATTAGACAAAAACAAAAAACAAAAAGCAAAAATGTTTCTGGTATATTTTTTTGTTTTCATAATTCCAGGCTCCTGTTCTAGCTGTTAAAGAACTTGAAAGGTGCATAAATGTAAGTTTTTAGTTTAGGTTTAAACTTCTATTTTAACAAGAACAAGAACAACTTAAATAGTATTGTCTCTAAGGAATGAAATTGCTGCATCCTTGGTTATAAGATGTCAGGTTTTAACTGTGGTTTTAGTTCACTCAATGGATAAGCAAGTGGTTTACCAGTAGATTACTATATTATCAGCTTTCTCTTAAAGTCATGAAACCTAAAACTTTGAGTTTCTTGTCAGTATTTTGGCCTTACTTTTAACAAGTATGTTATGATTTCGTTTTTTAAGTCCAAGACATTATCTTGCTTCAAATATATTCAAAAATATTTCACCTAAATTTTTTTTTTTTATTTTGGAAAATTTGTTTTCTGTTCATTAGGTTTTAAAATTTCCTGGCATTATCATTGGTTCACACGTTAATAATTGGAACCTTGATGCAGAAGAACTCTGGCCAGTCTTTAAGGTAATGAAAAATTTAAAATAAAAAATAAATATGGCAGTGAATCCTCTTTTGTGCACCCATTATTAAGCTTTTTTAAGAGTACTTGATGCATTTTTTTTTAAATTGATTTTCCAAAATCATTTTTTCTTTATAATCATTCTTCCATACTGCATTACCATTTATTTGTAACAAATAAAGTTTTGCTCATTTGTTCCCTTAACACTTTATCAATGATTTTGTAAATTAAAACAACTTTATTTTTATATCAAAATTACATTAAAAAATTATAAAATTTTATACTTTAATATCAGAATATAAAATATTTTTAAATGGGTTTTTTTGTTTTTATTTTTTTAATAAAAAGTAAATATTTTACTGACCTATGTAGGCAGCAGAAGAATTAGGGGCATGCGTTTTTGTGCATCCTTGGGATATGCAATCAGAAGGAAGATTTTCAAAGTATTGGCTGCCATGGCTGGTTGGTATGTTGAGTTCTTTTGTTACTTTTATTAGTTAGCAATGTCATGAAGTTTCTTTCAGACATTACCTTATCTTGCCCTTTTGTATTTATTAAATAGGCATGCCTTCAGAGACTACTGCAGCAATTTGTTGTTTAATATTTGGTGGAGTTTTGGAGAAGTTCCCTAAATTAAAATTTTGTTTTGCACATGGAGGTTGTTAGCAAGTTTTATTTTGTAATCATGCTCAAATTAATTTTGCATAATTTTATCATAGTTACAGTGATTATAGGAAATTATTTTTAAATATTTAAAATTAGTTACCTATAAAAAACTTTATTCTATTAGTCTGTTTAAATAAATAAAGTATTAGAGCTGTGCTCATCACATGATAATGCTAGAACTAGTGTTAATACATATGTAACTAACACAACATATGTTTTAGCCATAACATTAAAACTTGAACTCAATTGGTTCCAAGTTGCAGTCATTAGGTGTTAAGGTGATTAATTGGCTAACTTATTTACTCAGGAGGTTCTTTTCCTTTCACAATTGGAAGAATACAGCATGGTCATGCTGTCCGTCCTGATCTCTGTGCTATTTCTAATGTAAATCCCCCCAGGTAATTTTGCTGTTATTAGTACTTGTGATATTTCATAAATTTATTGTTTTATGCAGGATATTAATCAAGCTGGGCATTAGTTTGGTGTTAGAATTACCTTTTTATGTAATCAGTGTTAGAGTTACCTTTTTATGTAAATGTATGTTTATCTTCTTTTAAAACATAGTCTACAATCCGTTTTTCTGTTGCTTTAATTAAAAAGAATAATTCTTTAAATATGTTTTTTAGGAAATATATTGGACAAATATATACAGATAGTTTAGTACTTGATGCAGAAGCTTTAATTCATCTTGTAAAAGTAATAGGGGATAATCGTGTCATGTTGGGTACAGATTATCCTTTTCCTCTTGGCGAGCAAAAGCCAGGACAGTTAATAGAGGAATCCACTTTTTCAGAGGATGTGAAGGTAAGTGTAATTGTTTTTATTAAAAATGTGTTCTTCTTATGTATGTATGTTCTTTATGTATGTATGTATGTATGTATGTATGTATGTATGTATGTATGTATGTATGTATGTATGTATGTATGTATGTATGTATGTATGTATGTAAAGGAATTCTGACATTTTGTTGCTTTCTTATTTTTGAAAGGAAAAGCTATTAGCTCAGAACGCCGTTGAATTTCTTGGAATCGATAGGAAATTTTACGAAACAGATTAAAATTGGTTGTGAACATTTCTTTTGAAGTTACCTTTTTTTTTTTTTTGCGATTTTTAATTTTTTGCATTTTTCAGATGAGTCTATTAAATTAAATTTTTTTAGAAGATTTCTAAGGAACTATTTTACTTTTTTTTTTTAAAACAAAAATCATTCTTTACCTATTCTTTAAAAATCAAATTATTTCTAAAATCTTTTTTAAATATATTTACTTTATCCTACGTTTAAAAAGTTTTTTATTTTTTAAGTACTAAATATGCAAAAAGTACTTTTGTGAAGTTTTATATAGCAAGTTTATTTCAGGAAATAATATATTTTTCAAGTTAAATTTATTTCGTTATGCTTTCGTTATAACTTTTATTGTTGCACTTATATCGTAACTGTTTGTTTATAATATTAACTATCTATAATATTAGATATTTATAAATGTTAAATATTTACTAAACTAACATTTTACTTAAACGTGAAGTGAATCAGTTTTTGTTGACCGAAAAATAGGACTTCTTTTTTTAGTTACACAATTAAATTTCTTCTGTTCGCTACAGGTACCTCGAAATCAAAGCTTCAGCTTTAATTGCGTAACTTTGAAACAAATTGACTTATATCGCTCTCTTTGAAAAAATTTTTGTTATGAGCACTTTTAAATAGGAACTAATATCATGGACCTATAAGAGATGAACGTGCAACCTATTGTTTTACATCAAAGAGGCCGCAGAAATCAGCGAGCCATGCGAGTTTCTGACAAATTCTAAATTTTCACCCGTCAACAAAAAAATCTACTAAAATGGCTGCCCACAGTTTTAAAACAGAAACTCTGATCACGTGGTATTAGTTTAAACTTTTATAGCATTTGTTTAATAAGACTGTTCACACCTATCCAAAAATGGTCCCAACCTCAATTTTGAGGACCAAAAAACGACCGATGGGGCATTAATCTGCATGGTCTCAGGTATCACCAGATGTAAAAATTAAAATCTAATCTCTATAGCCAAAGGAGAAAAACACATTTAAAGTTTTATAGCACTTTGCGCTACTGATCGCACTTGGAGCCCCGTTGTAAATCTCTTTTGTTTTTTTTTTCACTTTTGGGTTATGGAGTTTTTAAAAAAAATCAAAAACTCTTTACATATATGTGTTGGTTATAACCTGACAAAAAATCAGCTCTCTAACTCTTGTGGTTTGTGTACAGGGACCTAAAGTATAGGGTATGGTACTAAAAGCCTTTTTAAAAAGAGACAACGGATGCTTTACGTTTTTATTCTGACCTTATTATCGACTAAGAAAGTTTCAAAATTTAATAGAATGAAGCCTCGACATGTATCTTTCAGGCAAAAAAAATAGAAGCAAGATATCTTTTATCTGTGCAAAGATATAGCTCTTAAAGTAGGAATCTCGCCTTTGAAAAAACGGCTAAAATATAGCAGCTTTTTGTGGTTTTTATGCTTTTTAAAGATTCAAACTTACATCAAATAACTAATTTAGTAACAATATCATGTGACTAGTGGATGTGGGATTCTATGGTTGTTAGACTTCACATTTGTGTGTACTTTGTCTGCAAAAAAAATGCTTTTTTTGTCCAGGTTTGTATAAAATATGGGGTAGAAAACACATAGTTTCTTTTGTACCTTGCCCATTGAGTACTGAAGATTGAATGCAAGACTTCTGTTGATTGCTCACTAAAAATGCCCAATGCTATTAACTTTAGAGCAATAAATTCAGGAACATAGTAGAACACTCCATTGGCTTTTGGGGTGACTGAAACTGAGGGTTGAAGATATGAGTTCTTAAAGTCTTTGATATGGTAGACATATGCATTATTTAATGTCCTTCCGAAACAGGAGCTAAGAACACTTAAAATTTTGGAATGTTTTCACAAAAACAAGCATATGGTTTGCCTTTTCTCTTTCAACAATTCTTTGCAAAACATCGATATTCTTTAAAAGCCTATGACAATCATTTGCAACAAACTCTCCACCATAATAAGGTTGTAATTTCAATTTCAGAAGTAATGGCCAATCTTTGCCTTAAGGCCATATCTTTAGCATTGATTTGTAAAGATGATTTACAATTCCAAGGAGAAGATGAATTCCATTGGGGGAATAAACTCAATAACTTGTTTGATATCTCCTTGGTCAAACAATGGGTTATGAACAACATTATGAAAATCCTTTGCGCACATTTTTCCATTCCCTTACTCAATGAATGCTTTGTATAGCATCCTAATGGATCTGAAGTTTCTTGGAGTTCCCTGTCCTTTGAGGTCACTAGATTTAACATCACACCAACAGCAAGGGTGTTTGCTGTTGGTGTGATGTTACACTCAAGCTGAACTTGAGGAAAGGTCCTCCACCATCAATACCTAGTTTGATGAGAGGCGGTGAAGTGATTGCTCTAATTCTGAGAATTGAGTTATAAAAATCCCCTAAACTCTTGAAGTGAACAACCTTCGCCAAATAATCAGTTTTTGTTGATGGCCTTGTAAGTGAGATTTTGGAAACTTTGAATAAACTTTCAACTTTTCGACCAGCCATTGTAAAATTTCCCCTAAATTTTGTTTCAATAATTTTTGAATTTTTAGTCTTGTTTAATGTTACAGCCAGCTCTTGCATCTTTTTATTTGAAAGACCAGTATTGATTTGAACTTGAACCATGTCCAAAGTAGTTAGAGAAGTTCTTGATATGCACTGAGCTCTGGAGGGATCTGGGGTAATAGTTAAAGCTTTACCACTCTCTCTGCTCAACCTAATTGTGCCCTGTGGAGAGGATACCTTTTGAGTTATTACAGAGGACGCAATTTTTTCAGTAGTCCTGGAATCAGTTGCTATCATTTTCTTTAAGTTTTCAAACTTAACGGTTTGTGAACAATCATGTGTTTTTCCACTTTTGACTACACTGAGACAGTTTGAGCATAGATTATCAAAGCTACTTGATGATTCTCTCAAATCTTGATCGGTTGAAAAAGTGAGCTTTGTAGAATGTCCTTTTAGTTGGCCAATCTGGCAATTTGAAAAAATTACAAGAATCAAATCCTCTGGTCTGTGGTCTAATAACCACTTTGTTATTACTAGGGAAGATGCAAGTTTCTATCTCCTTTGCCATGCTTTTGTACTATTGCTCTGCAAGAATTGCATATGCCCAATGGAACTCTATCATCCTTAAAATCAATGGAATTTCCAGAAAAGGTACCGAGAATTCTTTCCTTGGTGAAATTAGAAATATGCCTGTCACAGTTTGAAAAACAGAAGTAGCATACAGATTGCCGACAATCTCGTTGAGTTTTTCTTTTTATATGGCATTTCAGTGATTAAAAAACTGATCTTTGAAAAATAACTTCAGTACAAGCTTTTGGTGATAAAAAATGTTTTTGGTTGTTTAGGCTGCTGACTGCTTAAATGTAATTTATTTGATGTTGTGGCTTTTCCGGGAAAATAAGAAACACTTGTTTTCACATTTTTAGATAGGAGAACAAGCTTGGTCAAAAAAATAGAAGATTTTAGGAGATACTCCAATACAAGAAAAAAAGCACATCAAAGTTATACATATTTGATTTATATAAAAAAACTAATAATTACCAATTAATTTTGAATTTACAATTCTAAAGTATTTTTAACAATATGAAAAAAAGTTTTCATTATATCCAATATTTGGTCAACAAAACAACAAAGCAAACCTGTGGGTTTAACAACTAAGATATAAAGAGGTTTTTATGTGTTTTAAATTCAGAACAATTAGAAAAAATGCCTCTAACTATGTGTTTTCTACCCCATATTTTATACAAACCTGGACAAAAAAAGCACTCTTTTTGCAGACAAAGTACACACAAATGTGAAGTCTAACAACCATAGAATCCCACATCCACTAGTCACATGATATTGTTACTAAATTAGTTAAGTGATGTAAGTTTGAATCTTTAAAAAGCATAAAAACCACAAAAAGCTGCTATATTTTAGCCGTTTTTTCAAAGGCGAGATTCCTACTTTAAGAGCTATATCTTTGCACAGATAAAAGATATCTTGCTTCTATTTTTTTTGCCTGAAAGATACATGTCGAGGCTTCATTCTATTAAATTTTGAAACTTTCTTAGTCGATAATAAGGTCAGAATAAAAACGTAAAGCATCCGTTGTCTCTTTTTAAAAAGGCTTTTAGTACCATACCCTATACTTTAGGTCCCTGTACACAAACCACAAGAGTTAGAGAGCTGATTTTTTGTCAGGTTATAACCAACACATATATGTAAAGAGTTTTTGATTTTTTTTAAAAACTCCATAACCCAAAAGTGAAAAAAAAAAACAAAAGAGATTTACAACGGGGCTCCAAGTGCGATCAGTAGCGCAAAGTGCTATAAAACTTTAAATGTGTTTTTCTCCTTTGGCTATAGAGATTAGATTTTAATTTTTACATCTGGTGATACCTGAGACCATGCAGATTAATGCCCCATCGGTCGTTATATCGCTCTCAAAATTGAGGTTGGGACCATTTTTGGATAGGTGTGTGTTCAGGATAAAGTAACTGCTTCACGCGTTGACAAATTACTAAACAAATTACACAAAGGTAAAGGAAATTAGTTGTCGGCACGAACAGATTCTCATCATTTTTCTAAGATAAACATTTGTAAATTTGGGAACTTTTTTCGTGTAAACAAAGTTCCGTCAATAATAAAATAGACCTGTAAGGATAATTTTTAAATGACTAAAAAAAGTATAGCGAAATAAAAAAAAAGCTTAAATAAAATTTTTAGTCAAGGTCTGGTTTCATTCAACTCCTTGGTCCTTTAATCACCAGGCTTAATTTTGTGTATTTTTTGAGTATTTTTTCCGATATGTTGCCATTTTTTGCCTCAACTACTCTATAAGCTCCAAAATATATATTCCACTATGTATTATTTTTTTAGTAGGTGTATTTTCTAATGGGATTTTTTATAATTCATTTGATAATGCAAAACCTTATAAAAAGTTATTCAAATTTACAATTATCTTGCAAAATGCGGCCTGATATTTCATGTTTTCGTTTTTCTTATTTCATATATTATTTCATCTGTTATAAAAGGCACACAATAACCCATTTGTTTTTGTCAAATAAAACTTAGTTTATATATAGCTGGTAAATCATGTTATGTTAAAATTAAATACTTAGTTATTCTTGCGGTTTGCCATAAATTGGCTTTGCTAAATTCTTTAAAATTGTGACAAATTTTTTTTTTCTTTATTGTTTTTACATTCATTTCATCCTTAACTGTATATATTTCTGTTGTTAAACATAAAAATAGAAAGTTCTATAATATTTATAAACTAGAAGTCTACAGCAATATAGTAAATGGAGTAGTTCCCTGGATATGAAACCAAAATGCTCTAGGTAGCTACAAAACTAGTTGCTATTTTGTATTATTTACTATATCTCTAGCTATACATGTACTAAAGTAGTTAAATAAATGATCGTTATTTCTAAGAGTGTTAAGAATTTCTAGCTATATAAAATTAAGCTTAAAACATGATTCTATTGCCGTTTTCTTGAATAACTGAAAGGAAGTTGATGTGACTGGTTAGACGAGACCAAATATTTTCGACGAATCCGACAGACTTTCATATAATTTAATTTCTATTGTTTAAAACAAAAGATTTGTAACAATGCGCAACGAGCATGGTTCGCAAAAAAAACAATAGGTTGCACGTCCATCTCTTATAGGTCCCTGCTACTATTAAATAGCACTACTATTTTTAGGCCTTGCGTTTGAAAATCTTATTACTCTGGTGACGATGTTTACATGACGTAAAATCACCCTTTACATTTAAAAGTTTTTTAAAAAAACAAAAAATTTCGAAATGAACAACCAAAAAATCAGCTTTGTTTTTCTTCAAAATCAGAATAGGTATTCATAAAAATATGTAAAACCTGTATTTCTTCTCTTACAAAAACTTTAAATGTTCTCTCTTGGGTGCTGCTTCTCATACGTTCTTTGGTGCTGCTTCTCATACTTTCTTTGGTTTGGATATTTTCAATAGTACTGTTGGTACATTTTTTATGATTGTTTGATGTTTATAATTTGGGTCGTTATTCATTTCTGAAATATTAACCTTCTTGGGTCTTTTTTTTGTTCAGCTGAAGGGATTATTTCAAACTCCATATTGGAAGACGGAAAGGGACTTTCTTGATGTTCACTGGTCGAATGAGGTAAAATTGCGTTACTTTTATCCTTCTTGCGACAGTACTCAACCATCGATAATACAAATATTATAAGAGAGAATAAAACCGCGACGCATGATAGAACAAACGGTCCTCGTTCCATCTTTACATCATCGATCTTAATATAGATGATCGTTCCAGTCAAAAATATCACTGAAAAATCAATAAACAGAAATAAAAATTCAAAGTGTTTATAATTTACAACTAAAGTAAAATCATTGTGTTTCAACACATTTCATAGTTAAATTTCTCAATTACTTACTACTGATTTATGCCAAAAACAAACACAATAGTTTTTTAAACTAAATCACCATGTCTTATCTTTATAGCAAAAACGGGGTACAAGAAAACTAAGCTTAAAAGGCTAGAAGATTTCAACTTGAAATGGAAGTTTGATTAAAAATGACTAAGTTTCACAAAAATATGTCCTTTAAATTACCATTAAATATCGAAGCGAAGTTACAAATTTGATATAAACGTCGAGACCATATCGTGCCGATGGAACTAAATAACATTATATCCGAAACAACACTCGACGCTATCAACCAACGAAGATAGTATACATGTGGATGAGACTCCCATAAATTGGTGAATTTTGTGAACACATTTACAAACAAACCCATAGATACATTTTGCAAAACCACGCATATAATGCTAATTAAAATTAACGAAATTCTTTTACATTCTAATATCATTCTGTATTTAAGTCAAAAGAGTTAGGCGCTATTAACGTAAGACAAGACAATATTTGATTTTTATTTTGAATAAAATCCTCTTGTCCATCAAAAATTTGAAGTGTTTACCTTAGCTTATTTTAAATTATCATAACCTCTTCTTTAACATAACTTTTTAAGCTTGAATCTGGTAATTTTTCTGTTTCTTTTCGCTGACTTACAGTTTGAGAAAAAATAAAGTACACAAAATGCTATAAAAACGGTGATTTAATAAAATACCGATAAAAACGGTGATTTAATAAAATACCGGTAGAAAATTCTTATTGATAAATTTTTTTATTGAGAAATATGTTTATTTTGTTTTGATAATTTTAATCCTTCTATTTTCCATTTTTAAAATTTTCTATTTTTAGCATAATTAAGTAATGTTTTTAAGTCATTCCTCAAAATGCCAAAAATGAGAAAAGTAATGGCATAAAAATGCCAATAGTTATCTCAACTTTTGAAATGCAATTTCTCCTTTTCACTATTTTTTTATTCTTAAAAAAAAATTGATTATTATGACAATGTTAGGGAGTTACGTCATTAAGTATATTGAATAAATATTTTTAAATTCCTTATAGGGCTCTTTAGCTTTATATGGTTCACACTTATCTAGAATTGAAAATAATTACTCTTAAGAGTACCAGAAAAAAATTTTGGAGGGAACATTTTGCACACCTTCCTGAAGAGAAAAATTAAAAAATAGAAATCTATTATGACCTTCCGAGTAAAAAAAAATTGATTTGAAATTTATGGTATTAAGCTAAATTTGTTAAAGCAGCCAAATCATTTTTTCGCCTTCTGGCTGATCAGAAAAACAAAAATTATATAGTTAATCATTATTGAATTCTTTTCGACCACTAATTAAAGCAATTTATTCAATAAGATTTTCATAAAGTTTTATTCCAAAAAAGTTCAAGTAGATAATTTTATAAAACAATTGAAATTCTTAACACATTTCAGATAAAATTCCTAACATACAATAATGTGTACAAACAAATACTGATTATTCAGTCATATGATAAAGGTTTTTCCATTTGGATTCTAGAATTTTTCAAGAGGAATCATGAATTGTTTGCTGTAATAATCAACAAGACCTTGCTACAGATTTCGTAAATATTTTGGGTAATCCACAGGTCTCTTGTATCTTTCCAAGTGTGCCCTGAAGCTTTAATGAAGTTTTTTCTGTAGCCTGCTCACTGTACTTCCCAAGAGATTCCTTTCTACAACCAATAGTCTTTAATGTGAAAGAAAACAGCATGGACCTTTGGAAACACACTTGAGTTTGACAGAGCAAGGAATAGGTTTTGAAATTGTGTGATTTTTTCTGTACAGTCAGAGTGCAATTATTTCCAAAGCAAGAGTACCCAACTGCATTAAATTTGCTGATTAAATTTGTAAATGAAAGGAAAAAGGTTTTGAAGAATATTAACATTTCTCAGAAGTTTTCGACATTAATTGCACATTCAAAAGTGGCTCATGAAGCTCATGATTTAAGTTATAACTAAAAAAACTTTATTTAGTTATAACTTAAATTAACACTAGCATTTAAAAAAAATATTTTTTATATAATTTGCTTACATCATTTTTATTGTCTGCTTGCACAAGTATCTTTGTCTGCTTACATAAGTATCTCGTCTGCTTGCACAAGTACCTTCTTAGTATTACTAAATTGTGATCTATCATACTATCTTAATTTACTTTTCAAAATGAGCACTAACAGTTTCAAAACTAAATCAATTAAAAGCATATATTTATAAGTAATATAACTGTTTTTGTATGAAAGCTTTTAGGAGACCTAAAAGAATTGTTCTCAAAAAAAAAAAGATAAGAAAGTTTTTATAGTAAGTTTACTTGAATTCATGTTGAACAAAGCAACTTTCACTGGTAACGATTTCAAGTTTTTTGCAAAAGGTTTTTGGTAGTAAAGCAAGAAAAGGATTTTCAGAGCGGATTTTTTGCAAAAGGCATTGAATGTTTTCATATTTGTGCAAAACTTTTTTTATTTTGATAAAGAAATTTTTGATAAGGTTGCAATCTAAGAATTAGTGGAAACACTTCACGTATATATGTTGGGCTGAAATACATTGCAGTATAAAAACCTTTTTTTTGCAATATAAGATATCTGCATATTCCTTAAAATATGATGGAAAATATTGTTTAAAATGTTACGGTGATAGCTAAAAAATGTTTTTTTTTAAAAGAACATTAGTCCCTTAATTTAACAGATAAAAATACAAATAATAGAAGATAAAAGTTATTTTAAACGGTTTTTTTTATTTATTACATCAATCTTCAATAAAATTATTGATGCAAATACTATTGACTCGGTTCCGTGAAGATCGAGAAAGGCCGTATACAATATTATAATCCAATTTTCTATGGCAATACTTTTTTCTGTTACGTAATTGATTGAAATTATATAGTTTGGATATATTGGTTATATATAATGAATATTTATGGTTTGGTGCACCTAAATTTTCGAGCTGCTCGACGTTGCGTGACTTCATCTTTATGGTTAAACATGACTTTCAAAATTGTTTAATGATCTAAAATAATAAAAATGTATAATCTAGCCTGTTTAAAAATATACAATCTAGCCTGTTTAAAAGCAGTATAAGTATGCTTTAATAAGGTCGTGTTGAAAAATTGATATTTTATATTAACAACCTAGAATACATAAACAAAGTCGCTTTTTTTAGTTGTCACCAATTAAGTTTCTTCCACAGTAAAATTGGCTGTATATTAATATATCGATATATTTACATATTTAAACATTGTAGTATATTCTGACATACTTTATTTACATGTAAACATGATTTCATATGCTAAATTAATCTTTGGTTTATTCAGATGACTTCCAGAAATCTAATTTGAAGCCAAAAACCTTTATGGTTATAACAGTTTTAACGTCGTATTGTTTTAACGAAAATAACACGGAAGAAAAACGAAACTTTTTCGGCTGGCATAAAATGACCTGAGTTCGTTTCTCAACCGTTTTAAGTGGTTAACATACCACGACGTTGTCTCGTAATTGTCAACGGTATTATTATAAATCTATTATAACTTAATATAGTTGTTGAGGCACCTACCAAGACGTAATACGGAGCGTCTGCCATCAAGCAACAAATAAAAGGGAAAACTTTTTTATTCGTTGCTTGATGATATAAACACAGGTGAAAAAGCATAACTCTGTATTTTTAGACAGAAATTTAAATGGCAACTTCTCTTAGCTCAGTCTTACCAATTTACCAGACTTTAATAAAAGAATGGGCAGAAAAGCCTGTAAATCTTGAAAAAGTTGGTAAACTTTTGACCAATATGAAGGTAAATCTGAAATTTTGGTATTCTGTTCTAAGCGCTTAGTGGCTTCTTATGGAAATATCTATCTTTTAAAAATAAAATTAAAAATGCTTTTTCATCTAAAAACTCTAACAAGGTTTCTTTATTGCTGCTACATCTTCGAAGTACATATGTGTAATATTTTAGTTATTCATGTGTAGAACTATTTCTATACTTTGTTTTATAGCTTGCTTTGACTGAGCTGCAATTTATCCCAACAGGAACAGTTCCATCACCTCAAGAATTAGTTGTAGCACGTTAGTTTTTTCAAATGCTTTTTTTTTAAACAACAAAGAGTCAAGTTTTTTTAGTTGATAGGTATTTTACTATTATGACTGCTATTATAATTAGTTTGCCATTATGATTAGTTTTATGATATATAGTCAAAACTGTTATTACTTTTTAAATTTTTATTGGTGTTTTTGTTTTATAGGAGATGTATTAGAAATTGGAGTACATTGGAGTGTTGCTAAGAAAGATATTCCCTCATTTGAACGTTATATGTCACAGTTAAAATGCTATTATTTTGACTATAGGTAAGGATTTCTATTTAAAAGCTTTAAAATTGAATTCTTGCCTTCCAGTAGTTTTTATTAACTATGCTGTTTTCTGCAATTATGCTGATTTTAAAAATAATTTCTCACTGTAAAAATATTGAAAGCTTATTGCTATCCTTTTAAGGAGGCAGTTTTTTATATTTTTGTTTTAAAAAATGCAATATGTGTGTGTGCAAGTATTTATAATGAAAATTTAAAGTACTCAGTATCTATATGTGTGTATCTCTCTCTCTATTATATATATATATATATATATATATATATATATATATATATATATATATATATATATATATATATATATATATATATATATATATATATATATATATATATATATATATATATGTGTGTGTGTGTGTGTGTAGTGGAATTGTTGCTCAGTCACCTTACATGTATCAGTTGCTTGGTCTTAATCTAATGAGTTTTCTTGCACAAAATCGACTTGCAGAGTTTCATACAGTATGTAATAGTATATTTCTAAAGTACTTTTTTTTTTTTTAATTTCTTAAATTTTTTAAGTTATGCCTTAGACAAATTGAATCCTGTTTTATATAGGAATTAGAGCTATTGCCTGCCAAAGAGCTTCACGACAATGTATATTTAAGATGTCCTGTTCAACTGGAGCAGGTTAGTTTATTTTGAAATTTTTAATTATATGGTTAGCTTAAGTTTTTGAGAATTCACTTGTTTTTATCATGGTCTACTTAATAACATATTGTAAAAGACTTTTGTCTAAAGTATACAACCTTAGTAAATATTATGATAAAAGGTCTTCAGTTAAGTATGAGGAAAATATAAAAGCAATAGACAATTATTACAAGATTTGTCCTCATAAAAATGCTTTGACAGGTGTGTTTGAGAAAAGTTAATCAGTCTGTGTCCTTTGAATGTTAATATTTATAGAAGAAATAAACAACAAAAATGGCTATAGAAGAAATAAACAAAGACATACCAGGTAAGTTACAAAAAAGAATGAGCAAATAAATAAAAAATTTGTTGAGTACAGAAAAGGAATTCAAGTGCAATGAAGAATTTAATATAAGTGAAACAGAAGATAGCTATGATCTTGAAAAAACTGATGGTATTACTACAGTAGTGGGCCAGTCAAACTTCTGCAGCTGTATCATATCAACATGTTACAGCTGCAGAAGTTTGACAAGCCCACTATTGTAGTAGTACCATCACAATTACATTCAAATTTTTTGAATAATTTTCTTGAACAATTACAAACTGATCCCTTTAAAGGATTCCAGGCAATTTTCAGGCAATGAAAGGTGTTGTTAAAGATGTATCAGCAACTCAAGTTTCTGAATGGTGAAACCTTGTGATGTCGCATTGTGTTTTTTTCCAAAGAAAAAAGAAAAAAATATAATATGTTTAAGCCACACAGAAATTGTAGAATTTCAGTCAAGATTTTCTGAGGGAAAAATATTTTTGTAGAACTATGTATATATAATTTTAGATGATAAACTAAGATATGAACTTTCACTTTGTCACAGATTATAGCAAAATACATATGATAAAAATGTAAATTTTAAAAATGATTTGAATAGCAATATTTCCAAAAAATTAACCTTGTGTTCTTAAAAAAGAATAGAATCCATAATTTAAATACTGTATTTGCCAAGATTTAAGTGTGTAAATTGAAACTTTTAGCTGTTTAGAATGGATCAAAAATATTTCTAAACAACACAAAAAGAAAAAGTATTATTTTGTGCAGATTACACCTCAACTTATACATTTTTGTAAACCTTAAACTACTCTTTCCTGTTAAAAATAGGTCAACTTGTAAATAAGGTTTACTTATACACCAGAATACAATATATATTTGTTTATTTTTTTTTAAACTAGGGGTTAAGTTTTTTTAGAACATGTTCTTTACATATACAGCAATTAAGATAACAAGCTAATTGATAATAATAAGCTCGTAAAAACTTCAGCCAAATTAATAATACTAATATAGATCACTCAAATACTTGTAAGTTTGTAAGAATTTTTGTGTAATGGGAAGTGCTCCTTGTACAGTTCGAACATCTTTGATAGGTTGAGATAATCTGGGGGTACAACTTCCTTGTGTTATGCAAATTTCTCATTATTGTACTTTATTAAAATTTGTACTTGTTTTAGTACTTGATGGAGGGCAACTATAATAAGGTATTAATATGATTTTGTTTCTTATTCTGCTAACTTCTGGAAATGATTCTTCATGATCAACTCAAAATTGATTTATTCTCATATTTGAAATATTTAACAGGTGTTTCTGAGCAAAGGCAATGTTCCTGCTGAAAGTTATCATTTTTTCATAAATATTCTTTTGGATACATTAAGGTATTTAAAATTTTTTTAACATGAATATCATGATCATCACTTTTTTGACCTATGATCCCTAAACTATTCAAAAAATTTTTTGCACTTTGGGGTCAACTATAAAGATGGTTTAAAAACCAGTGAGTGAGAACAAACATATTTTTTTACATTAGTTTGCGCTTATACTTTATGGTTGACACCTATACTTGCTTTAACAGTTTACGAAATAAAGTTTAGATAAAAGTTATTTTCAAACTATTATTTCAAAGGGATGAGGTTGCTGCATGCATTGAAAAGTCTTACAACCATATTTCAAGCAAAGAAGCATGTCGAATGCTCTTCTTTGAAAAAGATGCTGATTTATCAAACTATGCTGCTTCAGTAAGATAGTTTCTTTCTTTTAAGAGAGGAAATAATAAATGCTAATGATTTGAATTGATTCTTTATCAAAATATTCTCTCATAATAATTATCTTTTTTGCTACAAACATTATAACATATGAAACTTATTTTTTATAGAAAGTAGTTTTAAAAATTTATTTTCTGTTTTTAGCGAAATTGGGAAAAAGATTTAACAAAGAACTACTTTTTTGAAACAAAGCAGCAAACAAGCCGTGAAATACCATCAGTTAAGCTAATCGAGCAATATCTTGGATATGCTAAAGAGTTGGAGAGGATAGTCTAGCTGTTTTTAAAAACTTTTAGTTTATATTAGTTCATATTTTAATAGTTTACCATTAGAATATATCTTTCTTTTCTTAATTTATATTTATGGTTTTTTTTTTTTATTATATTTACTTTTGTCGGGATGAATTTTTGTTTTAAGGTTTAAAAAATCCATAAGAGATTTTTTTTCAATGCAGTTTTTTTGTAGATTTATCATTTTAAACAAAAGGAAACACCTAATTGCAGGTGAAATGCTACTTGCAAATGAAATGTTTCTTGCTGGTGAAATATTTAAAACAAAATTATATTTTGTTTTCTCAGTTTTGTTTTATGAAATTTTATGTGGCGATTATAAAACCGCAGTACTAAAACTAAATTTAGAACTTTAGATTACTTGCACATGATAAATAACTTAAAAGATGACCAAGAGATAACTTAAGAGAAAAGTTAAGATTCTCAAATAAATGCAGCATAGTTAGATGATGTTTAACTGAATTGATATTTGAAGCAAAGTTTTAAGTTTAGCATGCTTAACATTACTGGTCTAATTTAGCTCAGATTATATGCATACTTTTATTGCAAAAAGCATTGACAATAATCTTACAGAAAATTGCAGAGAGAATGCAAAGGTTCATTTAGTACCAACCACATTTTTAGATTTCTTTTTAAATGATTTAAGTTTTGATTGAAATCTTCATTTACTTTAATGTGAAAAAATTCAGGGTTTTTATTATTGTAATATTTCTCATATTTGTTAGTAATCTTTAAGTTTAAAGTTTCATACAGATGTTACGCTTAATTTTGCACATGCATTAATAAGGTTCTATTTTTCTCCAAATTTATCTAACTCCAATTTGTTTGTTTTTTAAAACAATTAATACATAAAATAAAGATATTGACTTGAAGGTTCAGATATTGACTTGATGGTTCAGGTATCAAAATGGAACAATCAATTGCAGAAGCTCTTCAAAATATAGAGTGAGTGAAGATAAACAAATATAGCACCATCTACCTTTACATTAATTATCACATTTTGATTACAAAAACAACTTGTAAAAGCTAAACAAGGAAATCTTACAAATGAAAAAAAAATTTAAATCTTAAGTATTTAATGATGGCACAATTTTCTTAATGAAATGTTGTTTTTTTTAAACAATTACTGTATATATTGGTGTATGAATTGAGACTGAATCGTTTAGAATGGTTAAAAAGTTCCTTAAGAAAGCAAGTGTTAATCTGTGGAAAATATGCTTTGGGTTAAAAATAGGTTAGCTTATACATGGGCATATGCACATGATTAGTTTTTATTTCAATTGCAAGTTTACAATTTTTAAAATTTAGGTATAATGGAGAGTTATGTTCTTGTGTAACTTTAAAACAAGCTGTTCGTGAGAAAATTGTACCTCAGTCTTTTAGAAGATTAGTTGTATGGCTGGTTATGCAGATTAAAAGTTATATTGACATCAAAGAAAATGTTTCAGGTAATGTCATGTTGCAAGAAATTAACCTGGTGATCTTCTACATGCTTTGATTTTTTTTTTATTAGTAAATTCTAGTTAAAATTTAGAAACTTTTCTTTTAAAGTGCTAGCAAAGTTAAATGTAATGTAAATGTTTAACACCATAATTTAGTAAAGAATGTGTTAAGGGGGGGGGGGGGGGAGGAGGAGGAGAGAGAGAAAGATTGGTTTATGGAAGAGGTGAGTACACAAAATGGTTTGTTTTCTCCTTTGATCAGTGGTCTCAAGAGTGTTCACCAAGATTTCATTTTCATTTGATAAAACAAATTGCATTATCAAATATGAATTAAAATTAAATTATATGACCACTTTAACATTTTTATTTAATATTTCATAGTATGAAATAATACACAACACTTATTTTAAGAGGTCCAAACTTTGTAAACCTCACCAAGAAAAGTGTGTGAAAAATGGAGGTTGGGAGAGGAATTAAGAGCTCATGATTACAAAAATGTTCTTTTTCAATGCGATTTTGTTCAGCTCTCAGTTTTATACCAAATGCCAAAATCACAAGTCTAATGTTGACACATCACACTTTTATGATTTTGGCATTTTGTTCTTAAGTTGAGAGCTGAAAATCTTATTTTTGTTTAGAGAAAATTCAGCAAAAGTCAGTTTAGCAAAATGATTGTATAATTGGATTTAAAACAAGATACCATTTAACAACCATGTGCTTTTTAATTTATTTAGAAAAAGTTCTCAAATATAAAGTATAGTTGACTTTAAGTTTGTGTTTTCTTTTTTAGATAATGTAGAAACATTTGAGCTGGATATTAAAGGATTTGTTAGAGAATTAGGTAATTTAAACTTTTTTTTCAAGTATTCAAATGTTTTAATACTGGTTACTTAAAATATGTATATGTTTCTTTCTATATGTATTATATGAACAATGTTTTTTAAATTTATCAAGTAAAATAATAACTGATTGATTTCTAAACTTGAGTTAAATAATTTGATTGTTTTTATGTAAAAGTTTGTACTTTTTTTTGTTAAGCAATAAATTCTGCTTTACTAAAAAGTTATATTATTTACAAGGATTGCAGCTCATGACATTTCACTAGGCAAAGTGTTGTAAAATCAAAGATTTTCTGTCCATCAAATATTCAGTGATCATTTCATGGGAATTACGTCTGATACATGAATAAATTTTGGAAAATCACATCTCATTAAACGAGTGTTATATTTCTTATAAAAATTTATCAGTGATTTTTATTAGTAGTTAAATCAGTAATAATTTGACATGTTAAGAATATTAAAAATAAGAACTACTAATTGCTTTCAAATGATAACAATGTGCCCACAGAATTTTGAGGAGCTGTTGTCTGCTACCAGCCACTTACAGTAAGCCCCTGAAAAAAAAGAACAAAATCTTGTGAAATCAATACCTTGTATTGATATTCAAAAATCAAAAATGGCAATAACAAATTTCTTCTTAACTTTAAAGTGGCGTTTTTAAATATGTTTGCATTTTGTTTTTTTAAATGAAAAGTGCTTACATTTAGTTGCCTTTTTGTTTATATCATTTAAATTTAAGTAATGAATGTTAAGTGGATTAGAAAAAACTTTTTTATTGTGATGTCTTTTTAAATTTAAAAGAAATATTATTTCATTTTTGAGTTATAAAACTAGGAATTTGATAAAAGTTTCCTAATGTCTCTCTTGACAGTAGGAAAATTTTCCTCTGTGGCAGCACTGTTTGTTACATTATGTGTGCAGTACCTTATGCAGCTGTTATAGGGGTTATAATATCTTTTTAAATATCTTATCAGGATGTCCCTACAGTGAAGTGATGCAAACTAACAGATTTGAGACTGTTGAAAGTCGGCTGTTTTTATTAGGTAAGTTTTTAATTTTTTTCCTTAATATGTTGCTGTTGTTAATATTACTGATGATAGTAATCATTATTATTACTTTTGATGTACAGACAATATAACTTATTTTATTGGTTTAGATTATTTGATCACTGAACTCCAAGCTTGTCGTATGACCAAAGATGATGCTAAGATGGATTTTTCACAGGTAAGCTAAATTAACTTTTTTAAAATTGTGTTACAATATTAACTTTTTTTGCTAAATTAACTTTTTTAAAATTGTGTTAACATCAATGTAATAAAGATCTTTAGATCTTATAACTGTTATCTAAATATTTGTTCAAAATGGTTATGTTTATTACTTTTACTGATTTATTTATTCATTATATATCTTTGAAACCTTGTGCACCCACAAGGTTTCAAAGATAGTCTATAAGTTTCCTAAATCCCCCCCCCCCCCCCTCACATGATTTTTTTAAAATATTTTTTATTTAGGATAACTGCAACATGGTCACAATTTGTTTACAGACAATAACTAATGTTCTCAAAATTCCAGACAACACAACTCAACCTTTTGTTGCTATTGAGACCAGTGTGTGTATTTTTGTTGTTCTGTTTCAAATCTTTTTATTTGATTTTTGTTAGCTTAACTTTCAGTTGTTAAAATTGAAACAGATTTTTTAAAACTTTTTTTTGTAAACTTATATTCTCAATATTATTTTTTCCAAGTTAACAAAGCTGTTATCATCCTTGCCAAAAGAACACATCCCTCCTCCCTTACTTAAAAAGCAACTTTCACAAAAGCAGTGGGTAGGAATGTTAAATCTTTTTTTTTTTTTTGATATCATTTTACATTACTTTTAGGAAATAACTTTTTGAAAGTTTTTAATAACATTATAAAGTAAAAAATAAAATCTCTAAAATCAGCTTGGATAGTTTCTATTCATAATAAAACACTTCAAGTGACTTATTTGTGGTTGGTTAGAAGTTTATTTGTGGTTGGTTAGAATTCTATTTATGTAACTAATTATACTGAAGATTTTTTTTTTTGCTTTGTTCATTTGTAGAATCTAGTTTCTCAGATCAATGATGCTTTATGTCAAGAATATCGTTTAAGACGAGAATTACTCATCAAGAGAGTCGATGTCACTATTCAATCATTTACATGGACAGAGAAAATGAAGGTTAGTTTTTTCCATTATTATTTGTTTAGTATTTCCGTTACAGTTTAAAAAAAAACTTTCTTTTTGTAACAATTGTTTATGGTTAATTCTAGAAAAAAGTTGACAAAGTTACAGAATCTTTCGATTTAATTAGATCCAATTTGCAGCCATGCTCTCTTACATCTATAGCAGATGTGCTTGCTGCAAGAACTGGTTAGTATTTCTTCTTCTATTTTCAACTGTTATAGTTAGCATAGTTTATTTATTTTCTAAAATCTTTTAATACCCTAGACCATAACTTTCTTTTGTCAAAGGTCAATAGTATAGTGTATGAGCTATTCTCTTATAATAGTTTAAATATGTATGGTGGTCATAATCTTTAATGGCAACAAATTTCTTTAAAAAAAAAGAAGTTAAAATATCAATCAAGACAGGACCAAGATATGATCTCATTTAATGACTTTGAGTAAATTTTATTTTTAAAAAAAATGTACTCTTAAAGACACAACATACTAAATTTTTTTAAAAAACTAAGAATTTTTCTAAACAGGAAAAGAAAAATTTGTTTGATTTAAATAAAAGTATTTGAGGAGAGTGGCATTTTTCCCTAAATGCAAAAAACTACTGTATGTACATTTTTTTTTTTTTTTTTGTTAAAATTCAGCCTTAATTATATATTCTATATGAAGTAATTAATATTTATCTTATTTTAAAATATTTCAATACCATAAGGTTTATGATTCAAAAGGCTGAAATCCTTTACTTCATTTAGACTTGTGTACTGTTGAGAGAACAAGTAGTGGTGTAGCAAGAGAACTTTCAAAGTGTGCGATCAACAAACATATGATTGGTGCTGTATGTATGATTAAGCGTTCGAAACTTTATAAACAAAGAGATTGATTCAAACTCCTAGTTGAAAGACATATTGTTATAGAAGGTTGTAAAAACAAAAATTTTGATTTGAATACACCATTTATCTGTTATTATTATTTAGGTGCCTGACAGAGGTGGTAGAGCATCAAGCATACCTCCTCCCCCAGATATGCCTACATTTAAACCAAGGCAACCAGATTCGATCGATAGCAGAGGTGTTTCTTACATATTTTTTTTCTGTTTTTAAATAATTCTTTTTGATATAATGGCCTCTTTAAGATATGCAGGTTCAATAAAAACATGATTTCTTTTTTAGGCGGATATCAAGGAACAGCAGCTAAACGAGGACGCGGCGGAGGTTTGTCTTGCTGAATCTGTTTTTTTGCCTTAATAGTTAACCATGCTTTAATGACATTTACTCTAAAAAGTTTATTAAATATAAACTAAACACTTCTTATCTTATGAGATTATTAAAATAGAAAGCATTTCTATTTACGAGTAGACATTTTAACTTTCTCAGGTTGGAGAGGTCGCGGAGCTTCTAGTGGATTTCAAGGAAATACAAGTCGTGACGGAAATCCAGCGAAAGAGGATAAAATGTACTACAGCTAATAGGTTAACAACGCTTTTTCATTCTATAGAATCAGCTTTTAGTTCCTTTTGTTTTGTATTTTTAAGCAAATTTTAAGTGACATTTTATTTTTTACTACTGATAAAATTATTTATCTTTCATCAAAAACATCTCCTTCCCCTCCTCCTCCCTTATTTTAGTTATTGTGCTAGGAGAAGCTTTCACTAAAAAAATTGGAATAAATGATAAAAAATATTTTGACAAATTAAATTGAACTGCGTTCTTTTTTCTTTTTTCCTCCTAAAAAAAGTAGAAATTTATTTAGACAAACATAAAATTTTTTAACTGTTAAGCAAATGATCTAAAAGTCAATAAAATCTATTTTAGGGTGGCGATTAAATTCGTTTTGTCTTTCAAGAGGATCTCACTACAAGGCCACCTCATGGATCACAAGAAAAACGAAGTTTTTCGGTTCCTTTCTTCGAATTATGATTGAACTAATGAAACAATCTGAACTAATATAAGATCATGTTTAGCCAAAAAATTTCGGACTGGCAGAAAAAATGAGACTTAACTTACATAAACGAACCTTTTAATTGCTAGGTTATAAGTACCCTCAATAGCAAAAGATGTTTTTGTTTTTTTTTAAAGCTAATTTTTTGTTATCAAATTATTGTGTCGAAAAAAAAATTTATGCAGTCATTTTGTTTCACATTCAAATCTGAAAGTTTATGATTAAGATAAACAACCAAAGAGCTGGTTTCCCCAGAGCCGAATATGTTAATTGGGAAAAAATTCGAAATTTTATTTACCAATCAAACTCGAAAAAACTGTCGTGTTGAAATTTGTAAAAAATTTTCCAAAAACATTTAAATCTGTTTTAAAACAAAGTCCTGTTTTTTGTTTGTTTTTTTTTTCCCATAGAAAAAAAAAAAAGAAATCGAAAAACACGATAAGCCGAAAAACAATATTTACATAGATCATTATGAAAACTCCAACTGAAAAGCAGCTCATCAACGCGTTAATCGCTTGCTTAAGTTCTTTACTTTTTTATCTTGTCCAACACCATTTTGAAATTTTTTAGTTGGAGTTCTTAAATCTCCGTATGGATTTGAGTCAATTTTGTTTTTTAAGTTTTCTATTGTTATCTCTAGTGATCGTGTTCGCTTGCTTATTGTTTGGTCGTCAATGTCCTTGGAGTACCTATTTTCTGGTCGATGACGATTGACGTTTGAGTATTTATTTTCTGTTGAACGACAATCAGCACTTGTAGATTTGTTTTCTGTAAGATTTTGGTCCTTGGTAAAGTTAGAAAAGCGACTTTTTATCGGCGAACGGAAACCCTGGTCACACTCGGTGTTTATATCTGAATCAGATACCTCACCATTAGGAATTTGCATTTGACGGTCAATTTTTTGTAAAGATCTACCCAAAATAGCTTTTATATTATCTGTATCTTTTGTGATAGTATTTAGAGAGTGGCCAAACGTGGATCGCAAATGGTTCATTTGATCATCGCGGCGATTATACAACTCCTCAAGTTTTTCTCGGCGTCGCTTTTCACAGTTTAGTGATTCTTCCAAAGATGAAACCTAAATATATATATATATATATATATATATATATATATATATATATATATATATATATATATATATATATATATATATATATCTCACAAGAATACAAAAATACTTAGTTAAACTAAAAGATTGCCGTGACAGCCTAAAAAGATCTTATCATAAAAGTATTAAAACCTGCATCTGCAATTGCTTAATGTTTGCTGCATTTTGATGACTTTTCCTTTCTTCATCTAAAGTGCGTTCGTTCTCGCGTTCATATCGAGCTAGTTCGTTTAATCTAAAGTTTAAAGAATAAAATTTTAAACAGCTTAAACTGTATCAGATGACTACATATTTTATTTTAAGCCATTAACTTACGTCATTTCTTTGTCATCCTCGGCCTGCGCCAGAAGGCGCTGAAGATTAGCAATCTGATCTCTGAGATACTTTTTCTCTGCATCACTCTCGTCAATGCTTTTTTCAAGAATTCGTTTCTCATTATTCAAGTTTACAAGCATTTCCTCATATATTTTTGTATCGCCTTCTACCTTACAAAATGTTGATTTCAGACTATGGTAGTTTTCAACTGTTTGATCAGTTTTCATGGTCAAGTCTGTGATCTGACTCTCTTTTAACCGAAGACGTTTTTCGGCATGCACAAGTGTTTCTCTAAGGACAGCTTTCTCAGCTTCAACAGCGGACACCTTCTCAAACATCCCTTCAACATTTTTACTTTGTTCATCAAAACGCTTGATTAAACTTTCATTTTCGTGTGATAGCGTTACAATCTTTTTTTCAGACTCAGTTTGTGAATCACTTAACACTTTTAATTTCCGCTCTAACTGTTCATTAACTAGTTTCAGTTTTTTGTTCTTAGTATCATAAGCTTTGCATTCTTCTTTCATTTCGTTAACGTTTCGTTGAAGTTTGTCATTTCGCTCAGCATACTTATTTAAGCTAACAGTTAGCTCGTTTGTCTTGTTTAATAAACTTATAATTTCGTTTTCTTTATCTGCAAGTTTTTGAGAGCGTTCCTTCTGTAATCTTTCTTTTAGCTTCTCGTTCTCATATTGTTGCTTTTCAAGCATGTCGGACAGACGATCAGAATACGATTCTAAATGTATCAGCCTCTGTGCAAGCGTTTTATTGTCTTCAATGAGTTTTTCTAAATCAGATTTCAAGTTTAAATAAGCTTTGTTTTTTTCTTCGTTTTCTTTCTGCATTTGCTCTAGTTGTAATTTTAAATCGTTCGAAAGTTTATTCTTTTCGTTGATTTCTTTTTCGTATTGTGACTTCGCCTTTTCTTCGGATTTTCTTTTAGCCGATTCTAAAAAATGACACTCTCCTTCTAACTCGTGAATCTTTGCTTTCAATAGCTTCTTTTCATCCTCGTAAAAAATGGCTTTGTTAGAACTTTTTTCTTTGGAGTCGTTTAATTCTTCTTCAAGATGTTCGATTCGCCTTTGATTCTCGTACAAACTTTTTTGCAAGCGATTTATCTCTTCACACTTTTGACTCAGATCTCGGTCCTTAAAAATGAAACGAAAAAAAACTTAAACGAAACTCATTTAGTTCAAATGTCCTTCCGTAAAAAAAATCATTCTTTGTTTTGTTGAAACTCAAATATGCTTTCATAAAATATTAAGGGTTCACTCAAATAACGCTAAAGCGAAATTGTTATCGCTTATGAATAAAAGAAAAAAAAAAAAGTTTGTCAATAAACAAAACACTTTTGATCAATCATTAACCAATTATGTACATAACTTAGTACAGAACCATCACTTAGAGTGGAAGAGAATGGTCGCCTAAAAATTGGGTTGATAATTATTTTTCTCACGTAAATTGTCAACTAAATACCTGAGCTGTTAGAGTTGCAGATGCTCTTTGAAACTGCTCTTCGAGTAATTCTTTTTGTCTTTTTTCCAGGCGAAATTTTTCTTGTTCTTCAGAGAGCTCTATCTTCAAATTTGTAACGTTCTCATGAAGACCATTGTTGGTATTTTCGCTTTGACACAAATGTTCGGACAGTGCAGAGATATCGGCTTGCAAAGATCGAATTTTAGAACTTAACGATTCGAAATGAGCATCAAGTTCATCTGCAGAAACTTCCTCGTTTGGGTTTCTTCCTATCATAAATTATTGGTTTGTTTTAAAAAAAAAAAATTTAACACTTTTTCTACTTTTTGTTAGCATTGAAATTACCTGAACTAGCTCCGAGATGACTTCGTATTACCAAATTTAGCTCGTTTAGTAAAAATACGTTCTCAGCTCTTTGTTCCTCGCAAGTGTTAAGTTCTGATTGAAGCAACCTTAACTTTTCGGTTAGATTTTTCATTTCAAAGTTTTGTTCGTCATTCTTGCGTCGTGTCTCGTGAAAATTGCGCTCGATTTCTTCGCATTTTTCAGTAAGCTTGCTTTCGTTAAATGCCAAATGATCAAGGTCTTGCTGAAGAATAACTTCTCTTTTGCGGTGCTCTTTTTCTTGGTTATCACACCTTAAAACATTTTTCAAACATTTTTAACTTATTTTTTAAGTTTCAAGTACATAAAACTACAAAAATCTATTGTACAATAATAATAAGCTATAATAAGGTATAATTAGTGTGGTAAGAGGTTGGTGCGGTAATAATCAAACTTGATAATTAGTTAATGTAACAATAAATAAGTTTAGTAATAAATGAGTTTAATAAAAATTAGTTTAGTAATAAATCATTATTAACTTAGGTAGTACGCTAAAAAGAATGCAATAAAATTGAAATAACCAAATAACTGTTAGAATTAATACAATCATAATTTAAATAAAAAATTGTAATTCTCTCAATAAAACTAGGGTAAGATTTTCCTTATAAATATTGCTCAAAATAAAATTTGAGCCAGACTTAAATCATATTTTAGTATTAGACAACAAAATAACAACTACTTTTATCAATATCACATATACTCGTGATAACATGAATATTGATAAGTACCTGTGTTGACTTGTAATTTGTTGATACAAAACAATCAGCATTTAAAAACGAAAATAACGAAATAAAAATTAGAAGAATAACTAAACAAAAAGAAAAAGAAAATTACGCACCTTATTTTTAAGGATTCATTTAATCCTCTAAGATCGATTATTTCCTGTTGAGCATGAGTAATTTCGTCTTTAAGACGAGTAATTGAAATATTTTGCTGTTTTAGCAAAAGGTTTGAACTCTGATTTTCGGATTTGCATTCTTCGAGATTACGTGTAACTTCTAGTAACTCTCGTTTTAAAGCGTGTATTTCAATTTCGAGGTCCCTATTGCGTTTTGATTTTACATCGTTTTCAGTTTTGTAGACCAGCAAGGTTTCTTCCAATTCACAGTATTTCTCCTTAAGTGAGTTCAGCTCTCCGTGTTGCTTCATCCGTAATTGGTCTTTTTCAATGATGAATTTTCGACTCTGGTCGAGTTGCTTAGTGATGCTAATCCTCTCGCTTTCTTCTTGTTTCAGCTTCATCTCAAGTCTAACAATTTCTTGCTCCTGCAACATGTTCACTTGTAAAGCTACATGAAAAAATATCCAAGTCATAAACGAAAATAATAAACGAATAAAACTTTTAAGTTAACTTTTCACCATTCGTTCACTATGAACACAAGTAGCAGGATACAAATTTGTTGAGTAGCATGGTTAATCATACGCAGACAGGGGGGGTTGGCAACAAAAATTTTGACGTGAGATTTGCAATATGCAATAGAGGAGAAAGGTTGTAGGGGTTTGCAATTAACAAACCTGCATTGGGGAATCGCTACAATATGAAAAAGTGAGGTGAAGTTGGTAATAAAACCTTTTTTTGAATCTACTTGCCAATATTTTGCTCTTTTTTTATTTCGTTCAATCTTCGATCGTAATCGTTTTTTTGCTCTCTAAATATGGCGAGTTGCTGCTCAAGAAAACTGGCGTTTCGTTCCTCTTCAGTAAATTTATCGTGCAAATTTTCAATTTCTTGTTGAAGATAAGATTTTTCTTCAAAGCGTAATAACCTAATAACAGTTGAAGTCAATGTTATTAAAGTATCATTTTATTTACAGATGAAAAACTTTCAGGATACAAGATTATTGTTGTCATATTTTAAATGCAGATTGAGTCAGCTACAAATCAATACCTCAGTTCTTCAAGTTTTTTCTTCGCATTTTGAAGCTCTTTATGCGAGGCTATCACTTGTTCCTAATACGAGATATTTTACATCGTTTAGTATTTGGGTATGAATTGTACTCATCATTGCTTTTTCTTTAAAGGAAGAGATTAATAAAAGCGTTTTTCAAATTAAATTAACTCGCACTGATATCACATGAAAAGTGCCATGGAAATTATGTTTTAAATAAAGGGATTTAGGTACGAAGTTGAATATTGGTTAACGTTAAGTTGTTACAAATTTTACTGATTTTTAATGAACCCGCATTGTCAAATACTCTTTTATAGTATTTTAAACAGTATATATATTTACACACTCTTTGCATTACAGATAGAAAAAATTATTTTTTAAATCAAACCTCTAATTGGCACTCAGCTTCTATTATCTAGAAAAATAAAGATATTGCTTACTTCAAGTCATAGCTAGATTTATATTTAATGTTGGTTAAAATGTATAAATTTTATGTTCGTTATAATATACCCGTCCGATCTTTAAGTCTCACCTTAGCATGCGTTTCTTGACACCTCGGAGAAAACTCGACGATTGAGATTCCACTATCGCGATCCGAAGAAACAGGATTTGATAATTCGTCACATTTTTTTTCCTCAAAGTTACTTGTGTGTAAAACTTCTTTTTCTTCTAACATAACAACCACACTTCGAATTAATTAGCACACACAAAGGCCTTTTTATGCGGTTTTATTTGCTTTTCATTATTTGCTTATCTTCTATGAGACGTAGAAATATGTTTACAATATAATTCGCACATTTCTATATCATAAAAGAACAATGAAATTACAAACTTTAAAATAAAAATAAATAAAAAAAAAACCTAACTAAATTTTATTTTTTTCTGCTGTTTTTTTTTTCTTTAGAGTTGCTTCTAAAAGAGCTACTTTGCTTATTTTCATACTGAATGTGTTCTTTAAAATAATCGACGTAAAATAAAACTGCTATTGAGAAAAACGCTTCGAAAGTTGCACGAAATTTTTCTTAAATCAAATATAAGAAAGTCAGTTACTAATATACAGTTTTATTAAATGAATCATTAGTTTCTGAAATGATAATAAATTAATTTTTTATGTTATGGATTTTAATCAGGAGCCAACTGGGAATTCAACTATTGACGAAACGTCACCTAAACAGCTTAACTGATAACTTTATATGCGCTGCTATGTATGCATTCATACACGGAGAACATTACTAAGTTTTTCAATTTCTATATATTTAAATCATAACAATTGAGAAAAATAATGGATGATTTTATTGCGCGGAGAGAGGACGAGGGAGAACATATACTCGCTGTAATATATGCAACGTATTTGCCAATACTCAGAGGTATCCTGAAAGTTCATCTACCACTATTGTTATTAACAGCTAAATTCCCTTCAACACAAAAATTTAAAGTTTCAAACCAAGAAACTGTAGCCTTGTATTTAACTTGATACTTCGATCTCAAGCATACGAACACCAGATCTGATAGTGCTTACTATTACAAACGGTAGCTGTATAGAGATATTATGTCTTTAAAAGGTTTTCTTGAAATGTTGGTGAACTTAATTTTCGCTAGAATGGGAAGAAACACATTAGAAAAGGCTTTCCGTGAGGTCATTATTATTGAACGTGATGCTTCGTAAGTTTTCTTTCTTATTAACGATTGCTTCAAAATCATCAAGTTATAGCAATGAGAGAGAAGCTTAAGTTCAAATCAACTTAAAAAAAAATCTAATATTTCTTCTATAAAAATATTTTACACCGCATAATTTTTCCTTTTAATTCCTTAAAAAATTTTTTTCACATTTTTTTCTCTTTGCCACTCTCCTTACCATTCTCTTTGCCATTCTTTTGATTGCTTTACCCATTAATGATTTTTATGATTTCCGCTATTTTTGTATTTGTAGCGTCTATGCGGTCAAGTCTTGTTTATAATTAATTTAAATAGTTGTATATACTAAGCATGCTCAACGGTTCATTCGAATCTCGCCATCACAGTTTGATACGTCATCTCGCAGTTGTTATAGCACGCTTTGAGTGTTTTACATTTACATTTTTGTTATTATATTTAATGCACATAAATCGGTTATTAGATTATTTATAGTAGGCTTAAACTTAAATTTAATATTTTAATAAATCCATTCAATAAATGTTTATTCGAATTCTCTTTTTTCGAATTATCTCCTTACCAGAAATTGGTTTACAAAAACTCCTTACGCATTTTTCGTAACTTTTTGCATAACTTTGGCCATTACTTGCTTCAAAATTACAATCTTATAAGAAATTCAAAAGTCATATTGCAAAAGTTTGCAATAAAGTGATTATATTTGTTGAATATTGCGTAGTTTAGAACAATAATCTAAAAGGTATTAAGGCTAAAAGTTACACAAAATGTTACGAATTTGGGTAAAAGGTTTTGTAAAACTCAGTCTTTCTGTTTTAAATAATTCCCGTTTAACTCATAAATATAAAAATAACTTCAACTAAAAATTAAAATAAAAATTACTTTTAATAACAAAACTCTCTTTTTAAAAATGTTTCAACGAAACTCTTTTAAACTCAATTACCATTTATTCTATTAAAATTTGAGTTGATTTACTAGTCATAAACTATTTCTGTTCCTCATAAATAAATAAAACGCTTTGCTTAATTCACAAACTTTGGTCTTTCGCAGCCGCTGGGATTGATAGGCAATACTTAATCACGAATTCAATGTTGGATTTCTATAACTTCGTTTTTAGGTTTTGGTTTCTTTTTTATTTGGTTTTTATTTGGTTTTAAATTTTGTTTTACCCAAAAAATTTATTTTTCTTCTTTCCTCCCCCAGTCAAAACACTCATTATTTGTTACATTTTCTCCAAAAAACCATCTTTTGGCTCTCAAACTTCAGAAAGTCACTTTTCTCTAGCGGTCCAAGCAGGAGTCACAACGGTGGTGTTTTTTTAAGGTTTGCTCTGATTAGTCTTCAAAACCGATCAACAACAAAATAAATGCCATGGCCAAGAACACACACGTGCGAAATAACAAAATAAATAAATGAATAAATCCAAAAAAATTTTGAAAGAGGGATGACGATCAGAAAGCTACCAACCCAGATTGCAACCGTCCGTGGGCTCCGAAGACCGATTTTGATGTTATTTGGATAGTCATAATATAAACAAATAGCTTCAAATGGTAGGGAAGCTAAAGACATCTCAAAAGAAGAAAGAGAATTTCTTCTTTTAGATTGGGTTTTATTTACATTCAGATTTCAGTACACATATAACTTTCAAGGACATTATGAAAATAAATCTAGTTATTTCAAAGTTTTTAAGAATATATAAGATGTTCTTCCAGCAAGGAAGACATTAAAGACAACAAAGTTTAGGAATACTGCTTTATCGACGGTAAAAATATATAATAATAAGTGTAATGTATCCCAGGCTGGCCACAAAATACAAATTACTATCATCAAGTTGAGAGAGATCCTTATGGTTTTGATAAACTTTGTTAAAGTGTGTCCAGTGCATTGAAGATCATGTATTTTAGACTTTTTGAAATTTTAATACAAACTTACAAAATTAGTTACACAAATACTTTGAGACATCAACTTGAGAAAAATATCTACGAGTCAAACTATATAGGAACTTTATTGGATTTGGGAAAAAGTTTGTGGCGTTTTTTTGACACCGTCTATCGACAAAAACGCCATAAAATTTTTTCCAAACCCAATATTACGCAGAAAAATGCAACAAATGTCAAATGACGTCAAATTATGTGAAAGTTAAGAAACCTACACCGCGTATACTTTCAGCAACTTAAAAACGAAATGGTGAAGCCGGTTAAAACAACCACTGGAAAAATATATTTAACCAACAAAATAAGCTACACTGTAATACTTCAACTTTCTCTAGCACTTTTCCCTGTACTCCACTATCTTGACGCTGCAAAGGAGATCGTAGTACCACACATATCAAAGATTACAAGCGAAAATACTGTTGTTTTGATAAACGGAACTTTCAACTTTCAAATTCAACTCCGAAAAAACAATTATGTATTTTCAGAAGGACCAGTATATTCCAACCAATGCTTTTACAATGGAAACGTGAATGACGAACCGAGATTTTACGCTGCATTTGACGTGTGCGATGGCTTAAACGGGATGTTTATATATAAAGATAAAACCTTTTACTTGACACCGCGAAATAATAGATCTCTGGGAGAACATATTCTTGAGCAAATTAAAAGTAATAGCAATAGTTCTTCTCAATGTTTTCGAATGCTCGAACCTATCAATTTCAAAAAGCATTCAGTTCTTCAAAAAGCAAGAATACGAAGAGATGCAAACCAAAACAGCGAGATCAAATTCCTGGAACTGTTTTTAGTAAATGATTATAGTGTTTTCAAGTATTATAACAGCAACATTAGCGAGGTCATGAGAAGGTCCAATCTCATTGCGAACATTTTAGATGCTAAGTATTCTGTTATAGAAGTACGAATTATTCTCGTTGGAATTGAGGTATGGGATAAAGGAAATAAAATCGAAGTAGTAGAAAGTTCGCAACAAACTATTTTGAGTTTTATGGATTACCGAAAAAATTTCATTCGTGTTAGAAATGATAATGCTCAACTTATAACCAAAAATCCTTTTGACGGAGGTAGCTATGCTCATTAATTGTTTGTTTTTTTTTTATCTATAAGATTTTTTTTGCTTCTCCCAACTTTTTAAATCACTTCCCTTGGTTTTACATAATTTTAAAGTTTATTTTTTTACATAATTTTAAAGTTTATTTTTTTTCTAAGTAAACTTTTGACACTCAGACAAGCATTTTTTGTTTTTAAAAATTGAGCATAATTTTACTGAACACAAAGTGTGGAACATTTTTTAGGTTTAACAGCGGGGAAAGCGCCTGTTGGTACAATATGCTCTGATAAATACTCAGTTGGGATATCTCACGATTCTAATGACAATCCTGCTTACATAGCCAATGTTGTTGCTCATGAGCTTGGACACAGCTTAGGAATGCTACACGATGAACATGCACAGTGCCTATGTTATGACAACGACCAAAACGGGTGCATTATGGGTCAATACCTAGATGGTAATGTTAAAAGCTTTTCTGAATGCAGCGTTCAATATTTTAAAGACTTTTTATCGAGTGGGTAAGTTCAACAAAACCAGAAACATATTGTTACACTTGAGTTTATTTTATATTACACTTGAGTTTTTTTTAAACCAAATTTTTTGACGAAACTTCTTAACTTTTGCAGAAATTTAATTTCTAATTGTGAACAAAAAAATCTGAATGCTGTTTCTCTAAAGCGTTTCTAATTGGAAGTTTTTTTTCTATTTATATCTTAAGTGTTTTTTACTGGCACGAAAAGATTTGTTTTTCGCTCTTCAACTTCTAAAATGAAATTTATTTCGCAAACTCATGGAGAATGTTTATTATATTTTGCTTAGTCACGGAGGATGTTTGTACGATTATCCGGTTGGTCGTCCCAGGCCATCAATTTGTGGTAATGGGATTATTGAACCAGGCGAAGAATGTGATTGCGGATCTAACGAAAAATGCATTTTCTATGGTAATTGCTGTCGTCCAGTTACTTGCACTCTGTATCGAAACGCAACCTGCGCTTCAGGAGAATGTTGCCAACAATGTCAATTTAAAGCGAGAGGTGTTGGGTGTCGCGAACAAGTAAGTGTAATATTTCTAAAATTATGTTTTTAAAGATTTATCTTTATAAAATAAACAAAACTTTACTATTGCAGTCATTTTAGCGTGAAGAATGCGACTTAGCTGAATACTGCGATGGTGTTTCAGGGATGTGTCCTAAAGATATTTATGTCCAAAATACCCACAGTTGTGGTGGAGGGAAAGGATTTTGTCATCAAGGTATTTGTCTAACACATAAGCATCAATGTATTGAGATGTTTGGTGCAAATACTTTATCTGCTGATGCATACTGTTACAAAGAACTCAACACCAAAGGAAGTTATGGTGGGCACTGCGGAATGGTAAGCGCGGTCAATTATAATTTTTTTTAACGTACTAAAAAATAAAATCACTTCTGATTGAGCGAGCCATTTTATGTTTAGAAATCCAGCAAGTTCAAACCGTGTAAAGAAACTGATGCGTTTTGCGGAAAGCTACATTGTGACAAAACCATTCGTAACGATCTGTTAGATAATCGATTGGTATGGTCGGAACTCAATGTGACAAAAGAATGCAAAAGTGTGAAATATAACGATACTAATATTTCAAACGACCAACTAGGAATAGTTAAAGATGGTAAGGAAATAAAGGGAAAAAAATTGTTTTCTTCAAAAACGAGGTACTTCAGTTTTAAAAACTTCATCAAAAACCGAAATTCTTTTCAAATTGAAAAAAAACTCTCAAAATTCATAGGAAGAATAAACTTTATTTTTTTATCTTTAAACTCCCGTTTTCTTTAGGCACGCGTTGCGGAAGCAAAAGCATATGCATAAACTACACTTGCACAGACCTGCTTACATATCAGTTAATCCATAATATAACAAAATGTCCACAGAACTGTTCACAACAGGGAGTATGTAACAGCAACGGGAATTGTCATTGCGACCCAGGTTGGAAACCCCCGTACTGTGATCGACCAGGAGAAGGCGGAAGCATTGACAGTGGGCCCCCACCAATACAATTATGCACATTATTCAGAGCCAACATATTAGAAACATCATTTTATATTTACTTAACACCTGGATTGATATTATTGATTCTTAGTATGATAACAGTTTCGCGATCAAGAAAAATATCAAAGCAGAAGGCGCAGGAAAAAGAATCTGAAAAAGAAAGATTACTGAGTTAAAAAGTTCTTTTGAAAAATAAAAAACGAGCACGCATCACTACAACATTACATCTATTTCTTCACTTGAGAACTGCTTATCACATCAAGATAGCGGAACGTCTCCAGAGCGTTTCTTAAAATAACAATCAAAATGATCAACAAATAAGATAACTGTAGAGCAGAGCTTTTTTTCAAGTCTTCAAAATACTTAGAATGTTCTTTCCTTTCTTTTCTAATTAAAATTTAAATAAAAATTTGATTTTAAGAATTCTTTGTCAAGTAGCCTTTAATCAATTGCAGGGCATTTTTTACAAAGAATAAATATTTAACAGAAAATATAATCAAATTGAAGACATAACATAAAATTTTATTTAAAACTATAACTCACCTCTTAGACTCCAATTCAATTAGACACTTTTTATACAACTCTTCCTGCTCTTCAGGGCTGTAATTCAAACCAGTCATCGCAGACAAATTTTCTTTACACAGACTTAACTTATTCTTAAAAGAAGTCACCTAAAACAAAAAACACTCGACGTTAAAATAGACGAAAACGACAAACCGACACAAAAAACATGACTTGGTTAATTCATAAAAATATTAGAATGTATTTGTTGAATTTTGATATCAAAAAATTACCGTGATAATAAAAAAAAACGGTGTTTATAAAAAGTCACAGGAAATAGGGTGAATACTTTTTTTAGGATTTCATCTTTCGGTTCTTTTGATTTGTCAGCAGACGAGAGGATGTTTATAATGGATGGTAAAAGATCGTAGTCCTTTTCTAAACTGGCTATTTGTGCTGAATTACTATTCAAACCATCACACATTTCATGAGAGATTCACCACTTTTTATCATTATTTTACTAAAAATATATTAAAATGTGTTAATAGAACAAACTTAATAGAAATAGTAAAACATATATATACATATGTAGTATATACATTCATATATTAGAATATTAACGTTTGGTTTGTGCATGGCGGTACCTATACGTTGTATAGCAGTATAGTAATATAACAGTAATGTATATATATGTACGTTCGTTATATGTATATATCAGAAAAATCTAACGGTAGTTTAATAAAAAATAATATTTCATATTTACGTTTAACTCTCTTTGAAAAGGCTTACGACAAAACAATACTCCCCAACATTGAAATAAACAAGTGTAAAGATTATAGAGTGTGGGTCATAACGAGTCTTACAAAGTATAAAGAATTTAACAAAATATCGTTGTGTTGTCCACTTTGGCAATACAATCTTTGAACTTATTACGCATAACCACGCGAGAGCACCTCGCATCACATAAAATACTCTCCTTTTTTTTAAACAGTTTTTTCAAAGTTTTTTTAAATCGCCCCTATTTTATAACAACGGCTTTGTAACAACGGAATCAGCTCAGTTTATCGATTGCTAAAATTGGCGCTAGTATTCTCGCCTGGTTGGTTTCAATGATATAGCCGTTGCATATCATTTCGCCTAATATCATGTGAACAATCTCTAAATTGAACATGATCTAGCCACTGTTACAGAAAATTTACTCAAATACCGAAGAAAAAAAGAAACAACGAATTAGAAACAAATGACAAAACAACTTTATGCTACATATTCACAGATAGTAAATGATAAGAGAACCAAATAACTTACATTCACAGATAGTAAAAAAAAAATAAAAAAAATAAGAGAACCAAATAACTAATATTTCCGATAAAGTTGTTACGAGAAAAGATACATCCAGCTCACTCTGAAAAAGAAAAACACAAGTGTGAGAAAACAAATCTACGAAGTTTTTATAGGTAAACTAAATACCTGAAAAACACTTACAACGCTTTTTTGGAATTTCTCTTGTAAATATTTATCCAGCACTTGCACAAAATTATGAATCAACTCAAAAATACCGAGCTCATTCTAAACGAAAAAATAATTTTTTTATTTTTCTTATAAACATTACATTGTAAGTTAAAGCCATTTATCAACACTTATTACTGAGTTTTAAAGAGACTTTAGATTTTAAATATTTAAGTATATTAAACATCAGGTTTAAGGCAAACGGCTAATGGTTATTTTGATATCATGTGCAAAAAAACTTTTTTTTGTTGACAGTATTGTGAAAGTTAGGTCACTTTGTAATTTTCTGGTGAAAGCATAAAATTCTCTTCTTTGCAGTGAAATCTCAAAGTGCTTGTGCTTTTAATGCTAAATCAATTCACTGGTTGTTTGTATTCACTGGTTGTTTGTATTCACTGGTTGTTTGTATTGGACCAAGTGTTGGAAAATTATTTTAGTCTCTGAACCAAGAAATAATTTGAATTTTCCAATCATGATGATTAGTCGTATTATAAAGATCATTTCGGGCTTTAAAATCTTTTTCGAGAATTTCTTATTGACCACACCACATAGGAACCACTCAATAAAATATTACTTAATCCAGGTCAATGAGATTCATAAAAAAATGTGTAGCTTCATGAAGATTACCAGGTAAATTTTTTGATTTTTATCAAGAACAATATGCCACCCCATCACAGTAAATAAGAAATCTAGAACTACAACATTTCCAGCATTTTTTATTATATGATTAAAAGTGTTTTTAGAAATGGTTAGATATGTGAATCATTTTATTATCTAAACTTGAAAATGCTTCATGTTGGAATTCTTCATACTGATCAGGTTGCATAATATGAATCTATTGGGGCTTTTCTTATGGCATGTTAGCAATTTTATGAACATTTTAAAACATGCAGATGTTGACTTAGTACCCAACTTATTTAGTTTCTTTTACCCTTGTTGGTTTTTCTCTTCATGCTTGATCTAAAAAATCTTTCATAAGTTTCCAGTAAGAAATAATCTGATAAATGCAATACAACAACAACATTTTTGACCTTTCATTTTTAAAACAACAACATATAGATAAATGTTTATATATTTAAAAAAAAACAAAAAAAAAAACTCAGTTATATGTATCAATTATAAACGTCGATCATAGTACGATTAAAAAAAAGAACAAAATACAAAACATACAATAACTGTTTCGTACCTCTTGATCATCTATTCCTATTAGGAAAAACAAAGATGCATATCTTCTATACACAACTTTGAAATTGTGATATTCAATAAATGAACACTGAATTATAAAAATACTCAATCAATCAATAAACCTAAATGAACCTAAATGCAGCAATGTATCAATTAATAAACTAAACGAAGGACTAAATAGATACCTGATGTGGAGCTCTGGAAAGACACTTTCGAACAACCTCAGCCTCAAATAATGGTCTTTTTTCTTTTGAAAACTCATTACAATAATACTTTGAAACTCTAGTTTGTCCTTGTTTGTTTACCAACAACAAAAATTTAATCATAATGTAAACTCTAATAGGCAATATACTATGTAATGCAAATTATATAATCTGGTATATAATCTACACTTTGTACTATGCATAAATCTACTATCAAAAAGAAAATTTTTCTTTCTTTTTTTTTATAAGAGTTACATAAAAAGAAATATTTACAAGTGAAAAAATGAGGTCTAATTAAAAACTTTAAATCAATAAGAATAGCTTCTCACTTAATATTTGCATTAATTAAAAATGTATATTTGTATAAAGTTTCTAATAGATAAAAATAACTAAAAATACAGATCAGAATTTGGATAAATAGATAAAGACAATGCTTTACCCAAAAATGGATTAAAAAAAAAGTTTTTTTGAAGACTAAAACAAACTAAAAATAAAATTGATACATCTATAAACAACTGCACAAACATTTTGAAAATATAACTTTATGGATACTTGACGCTAAGAAATCTTTGCTAACATGGGATAAAGTAAAAAAAGAAACAAAATGATGAAAATTTGCTTTGAACATGTCTTAAATTATGATGAAATATAAAAATAAATTCCAAACGTTTCTCAAACATTAAAAAACATCTAAGACTATAGTTTAAGTCAACTACTTTAATATTGACTTTTATTTTATAGACTACCTTATTGTTCATTAGTGTAAAATCTATGAAGGACATAAAAACTATAGCTGTAAAATAAATATATTTTTCAAGTCTGTGTAAAGAGAAACAAGCCTTTGATGAAACTTTTGTGAAAATCCGTAGAGAAAAATATAAAAGTTATCTCACATGCTTCAAAGCCAAACAAATTTTTTAAAAGTCAATCAGTAGCAATTTCTTACATGGATAAAGAACCGGACACTATAGATGCTTTAACTCAGTAGAATCTAAATCAGAAGAGTAGGACTTTTTGAATAATTTTTGTTTTAATGATCTCACCCACACATTTTTATCTGAAGTCCCTTTCTCAAAATCTGCTGAAGACTCCCTTGAAGTTAGTGAGTCAATGGAGGACTTAAGAGACAATTTTTTACTCTTAAGACCGAACCTTTGAGCCACAGCAAATTTTTCTTTTTTTTTTTGATTGTTATTAGCTATAACTTTTGGTGTAGGCTGGTGCATGAGAACTGAATCTTTTGTCACTGAAAGTTTACAGTCCTCAAAAACATCCTCATTTTTTAAAGTGCATTTCTTCATCCACACGCTCACTTTTTCATCAAAAATTTCCTCTTTCACATTACTTTTAGGCACACTTTGTATGGAATTCAAATTTGTATTTTCTTTTTTTACTAATTTATGAACAGAAACTGGAAAAGGTGTGTAAACTAATGAACTTTCATCAGAGATCACAGATTCTTGGTATACTCCACCACTTTTATGCTTTTGAAATATGCCAAATGAAGACTTCTTTTCTCTAGAACTACTGCTTAAAGATTTATACTTTGGATCTAGTCGAATATTTTGATGATTTTTTGTGGGTAAACTATTGGTATGATTGTGTTGAATAGATGAGAGTGATTCTGTATCTGTACTGCTACCTGGCTTTACTGCTAAAAGATTCCTAAGAGCAGCAGCAGAGCTTGCAGAAATAGAACTGTGTTTGGAATTAACTAGATTTTTTAAAACAGAAACTGCCCCTAGTTCCCAAAGTAATTCTTGATCCTCTGCGCACCTAGCAGATAAATTCCATAATATTCCAGAAGCATTAGACACTATTCTTGTGTTTGTTGAGCGAAGTTGGAACACAAGAGTCTGCATACACTTACCTTGCCGCAAGATGCATCTATACTCATTACTTACTGCAACATGTGAAGATATATTTCTTAAGATTCCCCCAGCATTTTCAATAATTGATAAGTTTTTAGTAGGAGAACAGTAATTTAGAGCATAAGCAAGAAATGCTAATGACCCAGGAGTACGACAAATTTCTTCTTTGTTTTCTGAACTATGAGCAGAGAGATTCCAAACTGCACTTAAAACAGCACGAATGCAAACTTCTGATCGCAACTTTTGAATACATATCATAAGACCACGAACAGCATTAGCTGTCTGGAGAGCTTGTTGAGTAATCTTGTCAGGTCTCCAAGATACATTTCGTATGATACCAGCAAACACTTGTACCAAATCCTCTTCATCTGTGAATTGTAGCTGAGCAATTATAGCATTAATAGTGTTTGGGAGAGTAGAGAGTATGACCTTATTTCCAGAATCATTATATGTTAGATTTATTAAAACCATTCCAGCATATTTACGCAGGGCAATCGAATAAGGGTCTTTGCATTGGTTGTTAGCTAAATAATCAACAGCCAATATTTCACCAATTGCTTGTAAACCACCTAATTCACATATTGTATTTTTGTGTTCTTCTTCAAATGACAGTTTCATTATTGCAGCTACAGCAGGACCAGGACCATGATCACCAAGGGGAGTTGCAAGCAAGCTGGAGCGATAATTTTGATCTCCTTTAGAAAGAATAGCTTCACTATGAGATCTGATGATTTCCAAAAGTCGCAATACACGCACTTCACGCTTTCCTCGCCTGTCAGTGCTGTTTGAATGAACAATGTTGTGCAATGCAAGTGCTAAAAAAGAAATATGTTTTTACCTTCAGAACTTTTCACAAAGGTGAAAAGTCCTAATTCGCTACCAATATGTTAAATCTCAGAAGCATCTAAAACTTAACAATATATCTACTTTTTTTTGATGAATTCTACTTTCTTGTGTATTAGGAAAATTTTATGATTCTTTTTTAATCTTTGAGGTATTCTAGTTTTTTCTTATTTGGAAAATTAGGTTATTATATATTTTGTGTAAATTCGAAATTGATATTAGTTTTTTTACTTTTAACTAACAAAAAAAACTTACCAGCTCTCTGCCTTGCTCCCCAATTAATTGATTGATGATGGTTATATCGATGAAGTAAATTCAGTAGAAGCGGTAAACAACCACTTTGGCGCATAGCAGTACAGGAATCAGGACTACTGGACATTGCCAGCAGTGTACGTGCCATATCATCTGGATCATGTGTACCTAGCATGCTAATCAAAGAAGACATCATATCAGTTTTAGTGTCCAAGTTTTGATTTGATGCTCCTTGACTGGCAAAACTCACCAAACTTATGGTGTCAAGTGCATCTGATTGAGGTGGTGAATCATGGTTTGGTTCTAGACTAGTCACACTATATGTTCTTTGGTTCCTCACCTGAAAATAAAGTGTCCTTCTTAAATATTGAATGTAAACCTTAATTTTAAAGCTTTCTAGTAAAACTTAGCTATGAATTAATTTACCTCATGTGGTTGCTGCAATGAATGTACAGGTTGCCCTTGTGGTTTGTTGAATAAAACGTTACTGGGTACAAAAACTTCAGGATTATGAAAATAAGGTTGCGGTCTGAAGTTATCATTATTAGGCTTTGTACTATAAGGATATGATGTATTAAAGTGATTACTTTCATGTATAGTTTGCATCCTAGTTTGATAGCCTAATTTATGGTAAGGGTATGCTGCCTGCAGTTCTGATTCATGTGGATAGTCAGCAAAATCAAGACGTTGAGAATTTGGTTTGATTTGCTCAATAGAAGGATTGCGAGGAACAGTAAGATTATTAGCTGGAAATTGATTGGGTTTATAAAAATGATTTTGTTGCTGTGGTTGATTTGATGGTACATATGATGCAGCCATATTGTGTGTTAGTATATGTTGTGAATGATTCAAACTTTGTGGATGACTAACTGATTGATGATTTTGAAACTGGTTGGCAAAGTCATGGTGAGGTGGCTGCTGGGTGTTATAATAGCCTTGGTTGGGTTGAGAACTTTTTAAAGTTGTTGGATTGCCATAGGTATTATATTGAGCTAGCCTTGGATATGGGGTATTAGCACTAGAAGGAATGTTGTTTTTATTATCTTGATAATTTCGTTGCTGCAAAAATTGATCTGCAACAGCACCATCAGGTTTTTTGGGGGACACATGCATACTATTTGGACGCTGATGATTAGAAGGAAAATTTACAGAATTGCTATTTTGTTGATGCCAAGAAGTTTTATTTTGAAAATTATTGAGCTCAACTTTTTTAACATTTGTCACATGTTGTGTGGGAGAAACTCTTTGACTATACGTTTCTGGAAGGTCACAACTTTCATCAGCTTCAGATGATATATCTGACTCATCGGAACCATCTGGGATAGGTGAAGCTGGAGCTGTATTATGCATTGATGTAGGTGCATTCACAACTGTAGAAATATCAGTATGGTTTGAACTAACAGACTCTTCAGATGACCAGGAATCATGTCTTAATGGGTAGTTATTTACTTGAGCTGGTTGTTTAAATGAAACAGAATGATAATTAGCCATTTTTCCGCTATTAGGCTAAAAAATAAAGTTAAGAAAAATAAATAAAGTACTGATAGAGCATCCTGAAATACACTTGTTAGTTAGCATTAACAATTGCTTTCCATAATAAAAATCTGTACTTACTACAATATCAGCTTTATTTTTTTCTAGTTCATTGGACTCAATTCTTTCTTGAATGGCTGGTGGATGAACTAAAGGCTTCAATCTGCTATTAAAACCAGAACAAGGTGATACCATACCCTACAAAATCAAATATAAAGCAACTGACTCCTTCAGCCAAAATGTTTTGAAACTGGTATATAGGAAGTTTTGATTAAACAAAGAGAAATTTACAGAAGTACTTGAAGACCAAGGTGGTGTAAAATATAGGTTTTCACGAGACTGCATTCTTGAAGAATGCTCTGAGCTCCCAAAATTCTAAAAATGATATACAAATCTCATCATCATTCGTTTGTTCAATTCACTGTTAAAAAATCATCAGAAAATTTAACAACACTTTCAAAGAGCTTCAAAAGTTCAGCAGGATACAGATTAAGAACATTTATAACAGAACACTTTTTACAAAGATTGTTTGCATTATGTGATGTTAAGTTACATTTTTTTAAAGAACTAACCTTGACAGAATCTTCCTCATAAGTATCCAGACGTGGAGGAGTTGAGTTTGATGCCAAATTCATTTTACTCATCACCTCCTCCAGTTTTGACATAGGTTTCTTGGAGCGATATGTAACTTCATTGTTAGGTTCTTTAGGTTCCATATCTACAGGAGTCTGACAACCCTGTGATAAATATAATACTTATTTTTTTCAAATTAAATACAGAGCCTGAATAAAAGCATTAAGGGAAATTGATTTAGAAACAACTTACTGAAGGGATTGCAGACTGACATAAAGGAGAAAGTGCTATGCGTTCACAAGAAGGAATGCGTGATCCTAACTCTGATTGTGGAATATTCGAAAAGTCCTAATAGACATAAATAATACATTTGATTTTATTTAATTTTTCTTAAAAAAAATTAATTTTCAAAGTAAAAAAAAACAAAGTTTTTTTAAATTTTAAATATCTCAACCTGTGTAAAATCATTAGGAGGCTGGTCAACTGATAGTGAAGGCAGTGTAGGAGAGCTACTTTTAGCTAATGCAATGATCTTTTCAGCAGCGCTACTCCCACTGGACTCACAACTCTAAATTTCAGTGATTCTACTTGTTATCGCACCAAGCATTTAAATTATCAAAATTTAAATTACAAACTTATTTAAACTTCTACAGTGAAGGAAAAGAATACCTTTTCACTGCAAGAAGAAGAGCCTGCATACGAAAAACTAACTTTTTTTGGCATATCTCTTGCTAATGGCACAATACCAATATTTGGCTCTAATGGAGTTTGAATACCCTATGTAAAAGTTAAAATCAACTTAATAAAATTTAATGAAGACAAATAAAAAATATTTAGTAATTAACTCACAGATTGAGCATTAGATGTCATTCCAGACATTGTCAATGGAGAAAGGCTGATAAGTTCACTTGAGGGAATGCGAGAACCCATTTCTGCACCTTCTGTAAAATCCTGTTAAATTAAATGTAGGATTGCAGTTCAACTAACTTATGTAAACATATTTTTAACAGCTTTTGCAAAATATATTCAAAAAAAAATAAATAAATAACAACAAAAAAACATTACTTTAACAAGGTCTGATTGCATAGGGAGAGTGTGATAAGCATATTTAAATGGTTCGCTATCTTTGTAATTATCAAGAGGTTTCTTCTCTGTCTGTTGTGGAATAGATTTTATGCTAGGTTTTACAGAAAGAATATCTTTATCAGAAGCACTTCTCTTCTGAGCGGTAGGCTCTTCATATTCCACCGGTGTCTGCGTGCCCTTAGCAACAAATTAAAAAAAAAAAGTTAAAAGTTAAAATTAAAAAAAAAGCTAAAAATTAAAATTAAAACTTTTGTGTTAAAACACTTATAAAGTATGAGAACACTTATAAAGCATGAGAACACTTACTGATGCTAATGCAGACATACAAAGAGGTGAAAGGTTGATTCTTTCTGAAGATGGTATTCGTGAACTCATTTCAGATTTTGGCCATGAGGATGATGAGAAATCCTAGTATTGTTAAAATGTTTACAATTATGAATGTTGATTACTGCATGCAGATATTAAACCAGTAGTAAGTTCTTAAACCCCTTTTAAGTTAGTTAAAGTTGAAGCTATGATTTTTGCCAGCTATTATAGATATATTAGTTACATATTTAAATTGGTAAAAATAAAAATCTTATAAGTAAAGTTTTCCTGACTAATTTATGCTGAAACAAAACCAAATAAGATACATAAATAACCATAATTAAATTTATAAATTTATACAATATTATAGTGTTAAATTAACAAGATATTAAGATATAACCTGAGGTGTGTCTTGCCCTTCTGTGTAAGAAATCTGTCTGACAACATTGTCAATATTAACTTTCTTTTGGTTGCGAGGTTGAGGTGAAACAACTGCCTGTGCTTTGGACTTTGAAAATAATCCAGATGAAACTGGTAAAGTCGGAGTCTTTGAGCTGCACTGATTAGGTGCTAAAAAACTGGCTGCACTCAGTCCTGTATTTTTTGATTCACACACTCCAACATATTTAGGGGACTAAAAGTAAGTTTCAAATAGTAATAAACATTTTTTTAAGCACTTATAATAGCCGATCTTTTCGTCATAATAGATCATAATAGCTAATCTTTTGGCTTATATTTTGATTATGACTCCATTTGGTTGACCCCATATTGAACTCCATTTGACTAAAGTGCTTATAACTCAATCAACACTAGAAATTTAACATGCTGTCAAAATTAATATTTAAAAGCAATTAGATTAAAAATTAGTATAGAAACTTCACAAAAAATTTTATATCACAACTTTAATAAAGATTGTTTCTGTTAAATCACATACCTTAAACTGCTGCTTTTCATTGTGTTGCTGATGATCTTGCCTTTGCTGAAGTAACTGTTTCTGTTGGTTCTGTTCTTGTTGTGTCTGCTGGTAAGATTGATGTGACATTTTAAACAAATGCTGCTGCCTTTGTTGTTGAATTTTCATGTTTTCTTCTTCTTCTGTCCATGGCGGAGACAGGCATATATCTTCAGCTGAAACACTCTTTCCTAAGAAATCTTCTAAAAGCTCAAATCCCTACAAAAGAAAAGATTGTGATCATATTCATAATTGGATAATTTGAAACCAAATATTTTCTAGAAGTCAAAGTATCTATAGCTGAAATAAATTTATGAATGCAATTTCACCAACAAAGACAATTTATCTACAATTAACCACCTGATCATCTGGAGGAGAAGGATGAGAATAGACATTTGATTGTTCTGCATAGAACTCTTCTCTTCTGCGATCTATTGCTGTGAAATCCTAAGTAAAAAAGTTTTAATAGAAACATTACAAAAAAAAGAAGCTCACAAATAGTTATTTTACTTTATTACATGTTTACTTTGAAAAAAATCATAGCAATATAAAACTTAAGGGGAATAAAATATAATATACAATATGATCATAATAAAATAAAATGTTTCCTAACAGCCGCCACTTATCAAATATTGATGATTTTTTTGTTGTTGTTTTGTTTTTTTTTCTTCGTAATTTAGTACTAGGTAGAAAAGCTATATAAATTTATGTAGAATAAAATTTAAAATTCTTACTCTTGGGCAGTCAAATTCATCTTCTTGCCAACATGAATCTAATTCACGTTGACATAATAAAATTTCATCTTCTATCTTTTGACGCTCTGAATTAATGGCTAAAGTTGAATTTTGAGCAGGACCAGAATTGTTGTAAAATACTTTTGTTGGTGGATATGCAGGTAACTGCCTATTCTTTTGCAGCAATAGATTTTCTGATGAAGTATGCTCAATTGAAATATTAGGATGACGAATCAACCCATTTTGATAACCTACAGAACCTGACATATCTAATGGGTATGCAACTGAAGGTGGTAAAGTTTGAGCTTCTTGCGATAAAGTTGGATTGCTAGTTACAGTTGGATAAAGTTGTGGATAAAAAGGTTCATAACAAGTAGCCACTTGAGACCTGTCATTTCTATTAACAGTTTTTGGAGAAAGAACAACAGGAACATTATGAGCCAGTGATTTACTTTGAAGAGATGGTGAGATACCATATGGTTGTATAGATGCAACAGTACAAGGAGGATGGCTAGAGTTTTTTAATGGAATATGCCCTGAAGAATTCATATAATGTCCTGTAGAGCTGGTAGATGTTTTCTTTTTTGTTTCTGGAATCATTTGGTTTGAAATATTAATGTTTTTAACAAAAATTTTAGCTTTTGAAGTATATTTATCAGAGTTGCTACTTGATGCAAAATGATTTCATAGTAATTTTACAATCAACTCCTATGAAAAAAATAAGAAACTTTAAAAAATCGATTAGACTGCAAAATAAAAAACAAATTACTTCATAACTAAAAAACAATTTGAAAAACTAGCGCAGCTTTTTTTGTGACAGACTTCAGTGGCTAATGAATTCAAGGTCAATATCTGGCCTGAGTGTAATATAGAGATGAATATCTGTCTAGATGTTATTTGTTCTAATTATCAAAGAAGGGATTAACCAACTATCTTTCAAACTGAAGTAAAGTTTCAAAAGTATATACTATGTAACTTTAATATATATATATGTATGGTTATATATATATATATATATATATATATATATATATATATATATATATATATATATATATATATATATATATATATATATATATATATATATATATAAGCATACACGCAGACGCAGTTACTATTAACAGAGAACGCAAATATTTAACTGAAATGAAAATTGGATTATATAAAACTTTTATGAGAAATCAAGATTTATCTGATACTTTGTAGAAGTAATAGCTTTCTATAATTTCCAGGGAGTAAAAATGGCTACCAGAAGTCTTCGCCAGAACTAATACGATAAAATCCGTGACTTAACTTAAAGGTCTACTGAATTCACAAGCCAGTTACAATTTTTTTTTTTTTTGAAACCTTCGTTTATTAGCTCTGTTAGTGCTATTTGGGGCGCTAAATCAAAAATTGCATCAGTTAAAAAATTTCTGCTACTTTTCTTATTGCTCTGTCACCATGTTTGTGTTTGGCGTACAAGTTAGCATTTATATTTAGAATGGAACTCACTCCCAACAGTAAATTTACGTAGGAAAAAAATCTTTGTTTAAATAATGGTAGAAAAAGTGGGGGCGAAAGGGTCCATAGCTCTCAAATTTAAAATAACCCATATGTTTCAGACACTATTTATTACGAGCTGAATGCGTATGAAAACTTCATACGAATAAATAAACTGTAAATCTTATTCAAATACTTCTCGATAAACAATATTCTTAGTTTTTTTTCGCATTTCCACAATTGCGTACTTTACCTCTGCTGATCGAGTTGTACAAAATTTCGATTATTTGCAATACCAAGCGTTACGACAAAAATAGCACAAAAGAAACTTAATAAACTTGAATTTATATAAAACTAAAAAAATCCGAATTGATACAACAAATTGTTGAGTAGATCTTCACTTTCCTTATTTTCCTGCTTTGATCTACAGATGCAAAAAAGTCTAATGGTTATTATAAGGTGTCACAGACAGACATGTCTAATTATTATATAGATTTTTTGTTTTTTCAGATTTAACACAAACTTCAGTACGTAAAGTTTAAGTAATGAAGAAATGCTTTCAAGGTTCAATGTAAGATTTTCTTTACTTTAAAACAAAGAAGTAAATTGTATCAACTTTTTTTCTTAGTTTTAAAATTGTTTAAGCATTAAATGATCAAAAAGTATTAATTTTTCCCAATGATCAGTCAGGGGCTCTCTCTCTCAAGTTAGAGAATAAATGCAATTATTGTCCGTTTGGTAACACAGCTTTGATGAAACAGTTTGTAAAGTTTTTTGATGAAGATGCTTTATGGATAGAATACCTAACTTACCATGGACAAACTGAAGACTGGAATAATTGATATTTCATAAACTAGAACTAGACATTTTCATAAATGATCCACTCTTTATAGAATCAACGAATGAAATTAAATCCTGCACTTGATCTTCATTTATTCTTATTGCAAAAAACGTCTTTAGCAACAAGAAGGCAGATAAGTATATTTAATTAGTAAAGGAGATACCATTTCCTCTCAACAGAATAGGGTGAAAAATGAATGTTAAAATACAGTATACAGTAAGTTAAATTGCTTTCTGCACTTTATTCGAAAATTTCTTATTTAGAACGAAAGGGGAGGAGAAGATCTGAACCCAATTTATCTCTTCTCTTAGAAGTGATTTTGATTGAAAACACTCAGGACTTTAAGGTCTTAAAATAACGCTTGAGTATTATAGTATATTTGATAGTATAATAGTTTCTAGCACCTTGCCAAACTTGTTCGTATGGTATTTTTTAAACAATAGAAAATGAAAATCTCATGCATCAAAATATATTTTTCGGAATGAGTCAAAAACTGCGCCATATTGAAAGAAATTTGTTTAAATAAAGTTGGAAATGCTAATAATTAACAGAACACAATACAAAAAAAGTATGTTTTGAACTAAGACATTTTTTACAAATATTTTATTTTTTTTTCTTCGCCTTTTTTTAAGAACTCAACAAAACTTACTTAAGAATTCACTTACAATAAGTTGTACAAAACCTTCCTGTGAAAGGATAAAAAAAATTTCTTCTACAGCGATACAAGAGAACGTTTTAACTTTTGTTTCGTATAACCGCCTGTTTATTCGAAGCTTTTGTTTACAAATTTCAGTGCTTCTTCATTAATCAAAAATTTAAAAATTTAATATTTTCTGTGATAACTTTTGATAAAATCTTAAATTTTAAAAATTATACACAGATGAATTTTTATACACATTTTAAAAACATATTAGCGAGTAAAAAATGGAAATGCAATTCTGAACGAAGGTGTATGACTTTGCAACTATGACAAGTAAAAGCATGAAAAAAAAAAAAGAGCTGTTTTGTCTGCAAGTGAAATTACGCATTCTCGTCGACGAGACGCGAGATTAAAACAGATTTATTGTTTGCATGGAACCAGTTTCTCTAATGTGCCGAGAGACTAAATTGAACAAAAACTTTAATCCAATTACATCCAATCCCATTTTTTGATTTGTCTGTAAACTACTCAGTTTATATTTAAAGTCTTAGAGGATGCTTAAAATGAAAAAAAGACATCCATAAACTTTATCAAATAGTTAGGTCGAGTAAAACTCGATTAGAAAGTTCTTGCTAAGAGAAAAAGAAAAAAAAAAAAGAAAAAAAGAAAAAATAATAAAAGAACAGCATTTATAAGAGCTTTGAGTAGCATCTGTTAGCCATTTTTATCATAAGTGTGCAGTTCTTGGTCAGTATGTCCCCCCCCCTTTTTTTTTTCTCCTCTAAATATTTAACAGCATATTACATTTGAAAATGTTTTTTTTTCTTCGAAATATTTTCTTTAAAACGTTACTAACCGTTTTTAAAAATTCGCTACAGAAATTCAATCATTTACGGTTTGAACTTAAAAACAAAAACGGTTAGTATTAAGTAACCCGATGAGAATTTTTGAGAATATTTTTAAAAAGAAATTTATTGCACTAAATGTTCTTTTACTTCTCAAGCGATCTTACACCAATTGATTCCATTTCAATCGATTATAAAAATAGTCTATCCTAGAAAGCGTCTATACGTTTACCCGTGTTCCTGTTTAATAGTTGCGAACAGACGACGGAATAGTTGATTTTCAGACGATACAAACATTCAGACACCTTTCAGTCCGTCTTTGAAGTCCTTTGTGTAAACCACCGAGTACTTATTAACATTGATACCACCGTGTTTGAAAACATCTTTTGTAGTTAAGCACGGCATCATATCTTCAAAACTATCTTTTCCGATAAACCAGTCTTCGGTTTGATGGCATTGGTCTCTGCTCGTGTTTTCATGGAGCCACGCATCATGAGAGCTTTTGTATATAGAGTGTAAACGAATGTTGATCAACGGATGCGACTGCATGTGATAAAAAAAAAAAAATTAAAAAAATCAAAATGATTTAGAAACAATCATGACTTAGAAAGGATGGGGGATTGGGGCGGGGTGGAAGTGATTTTTTCGACCTAAGAGCCTGTTTATCTGGAAAGCGGGCTGGCTCGTTTGCCGAGCCCTAAGAAGGCATTTTTTTCTAATCAAAAATACCGCAAAAAATCTTCTTGTTTAAGTAAAATATAAAATTTTTTTTGTAACTTTTACAAACAAAAAACAGTTACATCTGCTAAAAACAGTTACATCTGCTTACATCTCTTGGTTGACTTTTACAAACAAAAAACAGTTACATCTGCTTAAAAATAGCTTATTTGATTCCGGCTGGCAAACCTTTAAACTCCCTCCCCCCGATCTACGTATAAACCTGCAAAGTGCAAACCAACATAATGCCTCTCGCAAGACAACTGCCAATATAATAGCAAAGATGTATATTGATATGAACTGTTTTACCTTGAGGGATTTTCCAACTGTGCTTCTACGGAACATGAGATCACGCGTACCCGATACATAGCGCATCTTATATGTATTTTGACTGATCTTGCATTCGAGCCTATTGTCCATTATAATATCTGAAGTTGGAGACGACACACTAGAAGTTAAACTAGCAAGTTATTGAAAGTTAAAATTTTTATAAAACATAATACTTTTTAGGTAAAAATATAACATTTAACATTTTTTTGGTAAAAATTGTTCATTAGTTTACTGTAGCAACTTTAAAACCATCGCAAAAGTAAGAATTATATTCGAACCCTTCCTCGTTCAGCTCTTCAGTGTCATCACAATCATCTCGCTTCTTCCTCTTGTGTTTGTTCATCCTCTTTGCAAAACGCTGTAAAACTCGCGAATTTCTAAAGTAAAGAAATGTAGTAACTAATCAGTTTGTTTTCAACAAAAGCTGTGGTAAAAGATTTCAAAAGATAATAAATTACCTTAATAAAAAGATTGGCTTTTTGCAGAGATGCTCTTTGAGTTCAGGCATAATTTCAGAATTACCAACAAATCTCTCAACATATTCCGACCATTTCTACTCAAAACATACAAATGCACAATAAAAGGTAAAAAGAATTGAGATTTACAACATTATAGTCGTTTAAAAATCTAATAAATACTGGTTAGTAGCAAATAAAACTCAGAGAACAATTAGTTACAGCTAAACTTAGTAACAAATAATCTAAAAATACCCCCCCCCCCCCACACACACACACACAAACACACAATCAGTGACTTTCTAAAGTGTTTATGCATTTTTTTTGTTATTGTGAAGGTTACAATAAGTTTAAAAGGTTTAAGAAAAAATTTTGTTTTTGCATGTGATTTCAGTTATTTATTTGCTACATTCAATATGCTCATTGCTTAAATTATTTACTTTGTTAAGAACATGTGTTCAGTTAAAAGAATATACTTCTGTGTAAACATTTTTTTATACAATTTAAAAGTCATTAAAAGTATTTTTAATCCTCTAATGAGTTTTTAATATAAGAATTTTGTTTTACTTTTAGATAAGTGGTGGGAACAAAAAATAATTAAACCGTATGGAGCAGTTTTTATAAAACGAAGCATTTAAAAAATGAAATGACGCCAAATTTCAATGCACCTAAAAGTCTTGCTTGGTGTCAGAAGCAAATTTTGCAAATCATTGCAAAATTTATTAACACAAAACATATTTGGACAATAAAAGTTTTTTACCAAAACCATTGAATAGAAGATTGAGATCTATGTGGTCAGAACTTTGAAAATACTGTTCCAAATAAGAGGCTTCTTGAATGAAAATACTGTTCAAATAAGAGGCTTCTTGAATAAAAATACTGTTCAAATAAGAGGCTTTTTGAATGAAAATACTGTTCAAATAAGAGGCTTCTTAAATGAAAAAAATTTGAAGGTTTCAGCTAAAACAATTCTGAGGAGTTTTTAAGGTGTAGGGCTAAAAGCTCACACAAAAAATCACTGCTCACTAAGAGGCATCAAAACCTCAGGCCAAATTTTGTAAAAAAAAATACACAAAATGGACAAATAAGGATTGGGCAAGAGTGATCTGGTCAGATGAGTCTAAAATTAATTGCTTTGGCGGCAATGGTAGGGAAAAAACAAATAGAAAAGAATACACCAATTGGATAAAATACAGCTTGGCATTTTAAGCCAGCATTAAAGTTTGGTGGCAGCTCAATAATGGTTCAATGTTGCATGACGGCAAGTGCTAATGTTGGCAGCTCAATAATGGTTCAATGTTGCATGACGGTAAGTGCTATCAGAAAAATTTCTGATAGCACTTGCCGTCATGCAACATTGAACCATTATTGAAAATCATTTAACATTGAGATTTTGAAAAGCCATTATGTCCATAGAAATGTTTGATTCTGAAGCAACTTTTCTGAAAGACAATAATCCAATGTGAAAATAACGCAAAAATGGTTTTCAGACAACCAAATTGATATACTTTCCTGGCCACCCATTCCTTGCTTCTCAACCCAATTAAGCACCTGTGGGGATTTTAAAAAGAGCAGTGACAAGTGAAGTTGGAAACATTAATGAATTGTGATTAGAAATTCAAAATGCATGGGAAAATATACCATATGAAACATACAAAACTTTCAATGAAAGTATGCCTGAGCAGCTTTTGGCAGTTATTGTTTTCTACAATGGTTACACTAAGACATGTACACAGATGACAGAGTTGGATTTTAACTCTTATTATAAGTATGATGTGTATAAATCTTTATTAAACTGATATATTTACAAGATTTTATGTTTTAGATTTAGATTATATATCTAATTGATTAAGCATGCTGAAGCCCAAAAGAGCATTGGACTTGTGAGTTTCAATGATCCCACATTGTTGATCTACATGAAGACAGAATTAGTCAACAAAAAATATAAGAAAAACTTTCAATCCCACTTTCTAAGACCAGAAAAAATCCATGCATGTTCTGATGTGGTGTTTACGAAAACCGTGCATCATTTTAAGTAGCTTATTGTTTTAAAATATCATTGTATTAATGTTGTTCAAAATTTAAACAACTCTGTTATTAAAACAATTAGTTTTAATCGAACTGTCATCAAATCAAGATAAGAAGCGAGAAAAAATTTTGCATTTTCTTTTTGAAAATTCTGGTGTATCAAACAAAACAATTTCTAAAGAGCTGCAGATTTAAGGACACTAGTACAATCAAAAGGAAATCAGGAAGTGGAAGAAAAAAATGTTTTGTTAGAAGAGATCTTGGTAAAAAAGTGAAAGATGCCTTAGACAGAAAACTGGAGATTTCTGTTCAAACTTTAGCGAATAAATTTAAAACAGTTGCTTCCACTATACAAAGAGTAAAGAGAAATTGCGGTTATAAATCTTATAAAAAGAAAAAAGTTCCTTGTCGTGAAGAAAAGCAAGAAAATGTCATAATTCATGTTCAAAGCTGTTCTTTAAAAAATTATGTACTAAAAAATCTTGTTTGATTATTGACAATAAAACTTGTGCTGCATATTTCAGATCTCTTCCAGGACACCAATATTAGTCAGCAACTAATTGTAAGAAACTGAATTCCAATTATAAATGAATTGGAATGCAAAAATCTGCTAAAAAATTCTTAGTTCGGCAAGCAATTTGTGAATGCGGTGAACGAAGCTCTTTTTTTGTGACTACGGGAACAATTAACACCAAGGTATACATAAAAGAATGCCTCAAGAAACGTCTTTTATTATTTTTAAGAACACACACAGGTAACCCGTTATTTTGGCGTTAATCCACCAAATTGTCCCTAACTTCGTCCTATTGAAAGATATTGGGCTCTTGTCAAAAGAAAACTAAGGTTCAATGTAAAAGAAGTCAAAAACATAAAAGAACTCAAAAATAAATGGATTAGAGCTACCAAGAAAGTCCAGCTGAAGACTGTGCAAAAGCTAATGTCGAGTGTAAAACGCAAAGTGTGTGCGCTCTCACATAAAAAACTTCACAAACTTTCTAAAGTGAAATTTAATAGTACTAATATATGTACTTTCAAAATATATAACATTAAATATCAAAATATAATAATTAAATAAATATCCTTTATAATGTCCTCGCAGATTTTTTCTGGTACATGTCTTACTAAAGAGTGATTGTTTAATTTACCAGAGAGAGGAAGGAATGCATATCAACACACCCAGGTCATCCAGAGCCTTCTGAGAGAACCTTGCATCTTATTAAGAAAAATGTCAAACATAATCCATATTGCAACGCCTCAGACATAGCAACATAAGCTGGTGTCAGTCCAAAATAGCTGTCAGGCATCTTCATAAGCTAGGCTACTATGACAGAGCTGCAAGAAAGAAGCCACTTCTTTATCCAGCCAATATCAAGAAAGGATTGGGCTCATGAAATGGTGGAGAGAACTATGACATTTTGGAACTCCATCATGTTCTCTGATAAGTCACAATTTGCATTATTCTCAGACAATGGAAGGTTGTAGGTATGGTGACTCTGTAGCCAAGAATTTGACATCAAAAGATTGCAGCCATAAATGAAACATGGTGGCTTTTCATCATGGTGGTAAAAAGCCACCATACTATTGGGGTGCAATATAGAGCGATTGTTGGTCAGAGCTAGTGGTACCAAGGTAATATCAATTCAGCTAAATATGTTTCCTTATTTCATAAAGGACTCTTTCAAATAGTCTCAGGTGGTAGGATGATTAAACACGACTCTTTGTTTATGGATGGAGCACCTTGCCACACTACCTTGTCACAAAATTGTTTGAATCAAAATAAAAAAACTTTCATGGCTGAGCAGTCACCTGATATAATTGACAAAAATTGCCATTGTCAAAGATTATTGCATGAAAAATAGCAAGAAACCCTCAGGATGATATTCGTGAACTAATTTACAGCATGCCTAATTGTAATCATTTAAAAACTTTTGCCATTATTAATAGAAATTTTGGTTTATTGGCTGTCTATTTGATTCTGTTATGTCTGTACATACAGACATGACAGAATTGAATAGACACACAGACACACATACACACATATATATGTTTGTGTGTATACAGTTGTGGACAAAATAATAGTAGTGGCTAGTAAAACAATTATTTGTGATAATTTTATGTAAATTTAAATATAAATTAATAAATTTAGGCATAACAGTAATACAAACACTGAATAATGAAATGAGAGTAAAGAATGTTCGTAACACTGTTCAAATTACTTTAGGGAAGTCCCGAATTTTATATATGAACATATCTAGATTTGTAGGTTAAAATAACATATCTGGTGTTTCCTATCAATTTATTTATATTAGCTTTTTGTTTATTTGGTTTTAGTAAGACTAATTCAAGGTAAGATTAATTTTAGTGTTAATTTAATGAAATATATAAAATAATCGTATAAATTTATTTTATAAATAGAAATTATGGGTTGTGCAAAGCATTGTGGTGCAGAAAAGAGACAACTAATTATTAAATTAAAGCAAGAAGGGAAAAAATTTTTTCAAGAGACATTAAGTTGTTCTCCTATGATGATTAGATGTGCTCTAAAATGGAAAAATGTAGGCGAAACAAGGGGCAGAAAACAAAAAACGACTGAACATCAAGACAGATTGATAAAACGTGCTGCTGTTGCCGATCCTTTTGTAACTTCCCGCCATATTAAAGAAGATTTAAATTTAAGCGTTTCTTTGAGAGCAGTACGTAGGCATTTAGTACAAAGTAAGTTTGTCGCCAGAAGCCCAAGAAAAGTTCCCCTTTTGAAAAAAAGGCATGTGGTAGCAAGATTACATTTTGCAAAAACGCATGAAGATTGGGTGTTTCAAAATGGCGTAATATTTTGTGGTCTGATGAAAGCAAAATTGTTTTATTTGGGTCAAGTGGACGCAGGTGTATGTAAGGAGGCCACCTAACTCTGCATACAAACTGCAATACACCATAAAAACTGTAAAACATGGCGGAGCAAAAATAAATATTTGGGGTTGTTTTTCTTATTATGGCGTAGGGCCAATCTATAAAAATGATGGTATTATGGACCAAGACATATACCTTCAAATATTAAAAAATACCATGTTGCCCTATGCAGAAGAAGATATGCCCCTAAGATGGGTTTATATGCAGGACAACGATCTAAAGCATACCAGTCGCAGGGTAAAAAGTTGGTTCATCGAGAATAGGGTTGCAGTTATGGATTGGCCTGCACAGCCACCAGATCTCAATCCGATTGAAAACCTTTGTACGGATGTAAAAGAGGCAGTTTATAGTCAAAAACCAAAAAATCAGCAGGAGTTATGGCAAGTTGTCCAGAATGCTTGGAAAAACATTCCTTTAGAACGTTGTCAAAATTTGATTAACTCTATGCCGAATAGATGCAAAGCTGTGATAAAAAACCAGGGGCATGCAATAAAATATTAATTTTTTACTATTGTTTAATTAAATTTACATCATTTTTTTTGTTAATAAAATAAATTATTTGCAATACAACATTAAATAAATTAATACTACTATTATTATGTCCAACCTGTTTTTTATACTTATATAATTATTATAAATAAAAGCAAAAATTAAAAATTTTCTACTAATTAGTTTATCATCTCACACCTATTTAACTAATAATCCAGTATTACAATTTCATTTTCAGTAACTGTTTAAAGATAGTAATATTAATTCGTTAATTTTAATCACACCACTATTATTTTGTCCATAACTGTATATAAATGTTTAGCAAATATTTTGTAAATAACCTCAACTTCAGCTTGATCTTCAGATGAGTCACCTTCATTTGGAAGAAGCTCCATACTAACTTTGCATGTGCCATTATCCTTGTGCTGCTTAGAAGAAATTTTATAACATTACAAGACTCTTTAAAATAAATGATTAAATACCAAACAAAAAAAGATCATTACTTACAAAATAAATTTTGAAAGAATTTTCATCTGACAAAATGCTTTCTACTTTCTTTTGATAGGCTAGTTCTAAAGCAGATCTAGCTGTTGCAGTAATAGATAAGCCACCTGCAGCACCATTCCGACGTTCATCCTCATATATAGCATACAGCTTCATGCTGATATCATCTGTTACAAGGCTGTGAAGCTATGGAAATATCAAAGCAATATAGCAAAAAGTTACATCAAAGAAAAAAAAAAAAAAAAAAAAAAAAAAAAAAAAAAAAAGGACCATAAATGTCATGCAACAGTTCATGGTTTGTACAGACTGAAAAATTCCTCATAGAACCTTTTTTCCTGAGTTTTGCTAAAAAATATCCTTAAAGGTACCAGTAAAACTTTTTTCTCTGAGTGTTTTATATTTGTCAATAAGCATGTTTTTATTTTTAACAGTTCACCTAACTTTTAAAATTTTCTTTCATTCAAATATAAAAAAAATAATCTCTTTTATAAAAATAAACATTCGTTTTTTTTTAAGTTAATATAATATAAAAATTATAGCAAGAATCAGAACAGAAAAACATTGAAATCAAAAATATTACAGAAAAATTTAGTAATAAATCATGCTACAGATATTAAAATTAATTTCAAACGAAACCATAAACTAAAACTAATCAATAACAAGAACAAAAATGAACTTTTAAAGCATATTTCAACAAGTATTAAAAAAAATAAATCAGTCAATGATCGATTATAAAAATATTTTAAAATTTTTTTTCTTAGACAAATTTAATATTCAAGAACTGTATCTTTCTATAGAATTATAAATAGTTAAAATTGAATTATAAATAGTTAAAAATTGAATTTATAATTAACCTTTAATTAAAGAATGAAATCCATATAAAAGGTTCTATTTCAATCAAATTTAAACATTAAGAATTGAAACCTTTCAGGTCTGCTGGTGAGTAGCCTGAGTTTCAGACCATTATGAAAAAGTGTGTATATATGAGAGTATTATGATGACTTTAACTAAATGGACCAGGACTTTCGCTGTGCTTTTTCAAAAGAAAATCCTTACTTCCCAGGTTTTTAGGTTCCATACTAATCTTGGATTAGTACAACAAATGATAATAAAAAAAAAATTTCATATTTTATCAGTAGTATTTTAAAAAACAATAACATTCTTGCAAACAAACCTGACGAACAATATTCTGAATTAGTTTATCTATTGTAAATGCAATATATGAGTTTACACCAAAGGCTTCACGCAAGGAATCTTCAAATGCATTTGAATCTGTAAGTCCTTAAAAAAGAAACAAAAAGTATGACATCAAGTAATTATATATCTTCAAATATTTGTTTTGTCTTTTTTACATATTCAATAAAATCAAGACATCATAACAACACTACAACTACAATACTATATTGAATATTTAAAATCATAATTTTTAACATACCATCCAACAAATTTTTAACCATGACCAAAAACGCTGGATAATAATCTTCAACATCAGCTATAGGTGTTTTCTTTAAACGCAAAGCTATAGCTGTCCCCTCTCTTCTGTGTTTTTTATCATTTGATTCAAATGCTGCTGCTTCTGCAGCAAGCTGATTCATCTTCAGCAACCGCTCACATAACATCTAAAACAAACAATTTAGCAATTTGTTGTTTTTTTTCTATTTTATCAGAATATAACCAACTATAAGAAAAATAAGAATAAAAAGTTTCTAAAGTGTATATATACTTGTGGTATTCTGCATGAACTAAAACTCAAAACTTTGAATTCTGATGGTACATTATATGCAATTTTTATGTGGACATTCAACTTCAATACTGCTTCAGAAAAACACTTAATTTTTGAATAATAATTTGGTTAGCCATGTTTTTTCATTATTGCTAAACCTAATTTAAAAATTTTTGGGATAACCACAGAAACACAGTACAGACAACATAATTTCAGTTTTAGTCTTGATCCATCTCTAATTCTGATTCAAAATACATGCCTGAATACTCAAAACAAAGATGTAAATGAATCCAATAAAAAATGGTTTAGATTTAAATAATCCCAAATGCTGCAAAATGTAACAAGGAAACAGTACTTTTAATGCTTAACTAAATCTTCTGATCTATCATCAAAAGTATGGAATTTTAATGATAGGTCTTTCAATTTATAATGTGAAAAAAAGTAGCATGTATGACAAAAAAATTTGATCATATGATAGAGGTTGTTTCTTAAACAAGTATTAATACAATTGCTTCAAAATTTGCTACATCTAATTCTTTTCTCAACAAGTAAAAAAGATTGATCAGTATTAAAAAGATGCAAGAAAATAATCAGAAGAACGTTAATCAAACACAAATTAATAAAACATTTTGTTTCAAAAGCAGATTGTGCTTCCTGTTAAAATTGGTTTCTTAGATTATTCCTCAAGAGGCTTTAGTACAAAATTTTTTATTACTAAATTTCTAGAACTGTTAAAAATAAATACAGATTAGGGAAATCATACTTGATGCATCCTTAACATGATGAACCATGTGCTATTTGTAAAAAACAAGTTATATTCATCATTTTGATATGATATATTTTTCTTTTCTGGAATTTCATCTTGCTCATCATCACTTAAATCGCCAGGTGGTGCAAAAAACAAGTATTGACAAAAATGAAGTAGAACAGCTTTAATTTTTGTTTTGTCTTCTTTGTGTATGCTTGTTTGACGCTTCATATGATGAATGATTAATGAGGATGCATCTTCTAGTGTTGACTGATCCTATTTCAAAATTATTTATAAATATTTCTAACAACTGTTACATATTTAAAGAAATTTAAACAAAATAAAATTTTAAAACTCTTGACTACCAGATAAAAAATGTTTTTACTAAAAGCCAAAGATTTAAAAATTTTAAAATTCCAAAAACAGTTTATCAAAATAAAAAATACTATCCATTAAATTGATTAAAATCTCAAACTTGAATTGAGTAAGAATTTTCTCTTTAATTTCAAATGAGAAAATAATAAACCAATTTTTAAGGTTACTTATTTACAAATAACTGCTGTTGGAAAACTAATGGAAAAATTGCAAACCTGATATACAAAAGTGATGTGTGGTCCAGATAATTCAGTGCTGCCCTCGTCTATTTGATCACTTCTCTGCTTGTAAAAAGAAGAATCATGAATTCCCTCATAATTGTATAAATTTTAAGTGGTAAACTTTTTAAAAAGAATGTAAAATGATCAGATGCATATTATTAATCAAAATCTTAAGTAGTGTACCTCTTCATATAACAGCTCTATATCACGAATTATACTTTTTGATCGAATAGCTTTTAAATCGCTTTGTTTGAAGTTTATACCTTGATGGTCTAATGACTAAAAACATCACATTATCTTAAGAATGAGATAATCAAGATAAATTTAAAAAACAAGAATCAAAATGAATTTAAAAAATTCTCCTTTAAAAGCTCTTTCAAAAAAAAAAAAAAAGTATAACCAAAAAATTTTACAAACTTTAAGATAGTATTTTTCATTCTGATCCCTCCATATCCGGTTGAATTGCTTCTGTGCAATTCTCCATTCCTCATCTTTCTGTTTGAGACGTTTTAATACCACAGGTATTGCAACATTTGGTGTTTTCTTCAAACCATCAATAATTTCTGGTGACTTGTCCCCGTAAATTCTAATTTGAAAAAGCATTACTATTCAGCAATTTTCAAATAAATCTCTCTCTTTGCAAATATTTACATTTGCTTGTTTTAACATTACAAAAACTATAATGTTAATGATTACAAAAAAAAACTGTTTAAAGATAATTTTAATTATAATGATGATTCCAAATTTTTTAAAGTTCTACTTATAAATGAGTAGCAACAAATATTAATAAAAGAAACTAAAAATACCTGTAAATGGCTTTTCTATGGATGATCTCAGAAGTACCTCCCAAGCAATTGTCCAGACGTAATTTCTGCTGTTCATCAGTATTCATCCTTGAAAGTTTTTTTTGAATACCCTCCAAAACTTTAATTGTAGATAGGTTTGCTTCTACAACAATGTCAAGCTCAAAGCGCTCATCTTCGCATTTATAAATATACTCTTCATATTGTGTTTTTCTTGTTCCAGGAAACTGAGTATCTTCAGACCAGGATGGAAGTGAGACCCAGGTATCATTTAGAAGATCCTTACATAGCTGAGTTCGACCTGAACACTTTGGTTGAATGTAACTTTTAGGTAAAGCACGATAACTAGCACCACTCCTTTTGCATGATGCAAAATCTAGTATAGATTTAGTAGATTCAGATATTTTTATACTTTTTCACTTCAATTGTTTAAAGCTGTTAAAAAGCTAACTAATTTTGAAAATTCTGCAAGTAAACTAGCTGAAAAAAATATGCATAAAATACAAACCAATCTCTAAATGAGCCAATTCTCCACCAGTTCCTCTGTCCTTAAATCCTGTTATATTTGTTTCAGTTTGCTGATTATCTTTATATCCAAGAAATGCTTTAAACCAATTAAACAAATCAGGGAATTTTCCCAAAAATGTTGTAGAAAGTTGAATTAATTCTGCCCTAGAAATAACCTCATGATTAAATAATATTAAGCACCGAAGAAAATTTTCATAGACTTCTTGACTTTTTAATGCTTTTCTCACTTTATCAAAAAATGCAAAATCACTAAAACTGCCATGCTTTACAGCCTCCTCAAGGGAAATGTCTTTTAATGCTGATTTATGGCGTTTTTTATTTTTATCAGAAATATCTTTATCAACCTCAATTTGTTCTTGCTTAACCGTATTTTGAGAGCTTAACTTTTTTGTCTTAGCTGTTAGAATTTTTGTTGCATTATTTCCTGCTGATGTGGTTATTTTGGTGCCTTTAGATAAAGGTTGATACTGGGTAACCACGGTGGCAGCAGCAACAGTTGATACCATATTGGGATTAAATGTTGACCCGGTAGCATCTGGTAAAAATTGACTAAACTCTTGAAGCAAATCTTCTTGCTTGTTGAAGAGTTTGGCAACCTGCTGATACACCTCAGTAGCAAGTTTACCTTCTCTAGCATAAATGTCTTGCTCTTGACACACCCTACCATATTGATCAACAGTGTTCTCTTTAATTGCTTTCTGCTCTGTTTGATAGTTATTCAGAATGTCAAGGAACTTTTGGTAGACCTCAGGTTGACCTTGAAACCGATTCTTTATTTTTGTTACATAGTTAATTGCATGATGTTGAGCCTTGATGAAATTAAATTAAATTTAAGGCAATTTTTTCAATCAAATAATAAAAAAAGATAGAACTACTAATATATATGTAGAAATAAATACACAAACCATTTTCTATACCTGTGTTTGAGACTGAACACCAGGAGAAGGTAAAGATATAACAGGAGCGGATGAAATCGGGGAACAAGAAGTCTTTGATGGCAATGAAGTTGGCCGAGTTGGAGATTTTGGTAATGTAGTAGTTACAGCAGTAGATACCAGTGTACTTACTTGACTTATAGATGGTACAATAGGTGGCTGAAAAGAGGTCAGCGATGTAAATGTTAATTTTGCAGCTTTTGGTTAAAAAATGATTAACAAAAAATTTTCAAATAAAAAATTATTGGAAATATTTACCAAAGATTATAATTGAACTATTTACCCAACACCCACCAAAAATTTTCAAAAATTTTCAAAAATTTTCAAAAATAAGAAAATCTTTACAGAACTTAAAATCTTTTTTTTTTTAATTATTTTTCGCAGAATCAGGAAATATTGACCTTCCTATTTTTGAGACATTGGCAAGATATAACTAAAAATTTACAACTTAAAATAAAAGAACATGTGTCAATTAAAATTTAAGGTTATGATTTTGACAATGATGTTCGTACAAAATAATAATAATAAAAAAAAGGTAGTTTTTAATAAATTTACAGAGTATTAAGCTTAAATTAATGATTTTTCTCATCAACTTTTAGTTAGAAATTCTAGTTTATTGAAATAAAAATTTTAAAACTAATATCCCAAAAAAAGGACATTAGCAGGCTTTGGGTTAACAAAGACCTAATAAGGACAAAAATTCAATTTATTAACAAAAACAAAAAATCTTTAACAAAATGTTTTTATAATTAAAAAAAACTTGTGAACCTTAAAGTATTTCTAGATATTTTGACTTACCTTATTCTGAACTGGTTGACTGGGAGCTGCAATAAGTCCACTTCCTGAAATAAGATGGGTTGTAGTACCTGTTGGTGCACACACATTCACAGTGTTAATATCGGTTAAACTTACTTCAATCTTGTATCCAGGGGGTAAAAATGTGTTAAAGCCAACAATCAAATCCAGATGTCCTTTAAAAAGTGCTGAAACACGACTGATTACTCCAGGTGTATCAATACTAAAATATTGAGAATGCAATCAAACTTACATTGTAAATCAAAACAGGAGAGCAACACAAAACAAGTAAAACTATAATAAAAAAGATGACTTTATCAAAAATCATACGTTTGTGATTTGAATTCTTTCATGATATCCAAAAATTCATTGTAGACCTATAGAAAAATTTTTCCAATAACAACAAGTGAATAAAATTTGGGCTAATACAAATTTAAAAACAAAATGAAATTTACTTGAGGTTTACTTCCAAACTGTAGCTTTACTTGGTCTAAATACGATAATGCATCTTCAACCTTCAAAGGCAAAACAAACAACAAAGCAAACATTGGTTTCATTTCAAATTTTAATAATTAACACAAACAATCTTTGCTAAATATACCTTCAATCTCTGGTACTGCTGTTGTCCTCCAGCAGTTATGTGAGAAGGACCTTGAATATGCGTTTGAAAAGAAGGCTAAAGTTAACAACAAGAAATACAAATACTTAGACATTGATCTGATTTTTTTAATGGACTTAGTACAGCATACTAAAACACAATAGTTTTTTTAAAGAGATAATGCTCTAGACTGCTATTAAAAAATAAAAAACATGAGAGAAAACATCTCACAGCAAGCTCACCTTTGATGGGATATGTGCAGATGGTTGAGACAATGAAGAATGAGCTCCATTCACTGGTGGGGAAGAGTTTGAACTAAAAAAAAAAATGTAAAGATATATATTTCTGAGTTGAGTTTTAGAGTGATGTCCATTGATATCTATTAACTTTCATAAAAATTACCAAAAGTAACTGACAAGTTATACAACTTGTAATTGAAACATATGTGCATTGTAACAAACAAAATTTACGACTTATAACTGAAAAAGTAAAACAAAAACATAAATGTTATCCAGCAGAATCTTACGCATTAGGTACAGGCATATGAGGTGCTGAAAATGGTTGTCTTGGTAAATCTCTCATTTGCTCAAAATTGTGTGCCAACTGTTTGGGAGTAGGAGCAAGAGCTTGATGAGAAAAACCAGATATAGCTGAAGTAGAGTGTGCACCACTTATTCCAGGAGGGTGAGGTCCTGATATAGTAGGAAGATGATGAGGTCCAGGCAACTGATGAGAACCAGCAATTCCTGGAGCAGGATGTGATCCAACTAGAACAGCATTCTGATGTGAACCTGAAATATTAGTATGATTGTGTGACCCAGACATGGCTGATCTTCTTACACTATAGATATCTGACTCATCATGGCTTCGTTTCATTTCAATTTACTAATTAGATTTTTAAATAAGTTATTTAAACATCTTTAAATGAAAATTACAAAATTGTTAAAATTAACATACAGAATGCTAGGACCTCAATATAACAGTAAATAAATTATTAACACAAAATAACTTCAAAAATAAATTATTCTTAAACAATATCTGAATTTGAAAATAATAAAATACACAAGACTTCAAGTAAAACAATTTAATCAATTTCATTTGTATTATTATTGTTTTTTTTTTGTTAGCTTTTAGGGGCTTTAAGATTGTTACTTGTCCTTATCCACACATTTTTTAAAAAAGTCATGCTAATATTTTTTTTTATAGTTTAGCTCTTTTTCTATTTCGATTTAAAAATTCTAAAGACTTTATCACGTGTGCTTAAAAAATTAGAGAAGATAAAAGAATAGAGCATAGCAAGTAAAAAAACTGGATATAAAACAAGAAAATATTTCCTCTTTTTAAACTTTTTCAACTTAAATCATAACTTTATGGGGCCTGAGCATTGAAAAAATAATCAAAATTGAAGTCTAAAAAAACTTACTAGAATCTTTACTTTTTTAGAAAGATAGCAATTAATAGTAATAAATAACCAACTGTCGATGAAAACGATAATTAAAAAAAGACATTTCAAGGCAATCTTTTTTAAATAAAAATTTAAAACAGTAACTTCAATTAATATCCAATTAAACTGAAAATAGTTTTTAGAAAAGTCTAAATATAATATGAACATCAGATTAAAATAAACACCAGTAAGTCTATATCACGTAGCCACATATTCTACTTGATTTGTTTTCATTTTATTTCGCAGAAGAACGGGCACAAACGCACGATAACCGTGACCGATCTTTAATAATCTTTAGGTTCTTTTTATCATTTTTCCAGAGTTTTTTACCGTGGTGTGACCAAACAAAGTCCTATGCTTTAAGAAAGTCCTAATTTAAGAAATGACAAATTTCGTATATATAAAAGAAACATTTGCGGAAAATAACTTTGTTGTTTTAACTAGATATCTAGTTAGATAAAATAACTAAATTTTCTTCTCTAAATGTTTATTCTATATATACGAAATTTATATATAGAATAAAAAATCTATTACTTCAACAAAAATATAAAATAATTATTTTATAATTTCCTTGTTTAAAACATAAGAAAAACAACTTTTTAGAAACATTTGAATCAATTTTGCAAGTTGTATTCGCAAGCGGTAGTATTCAAGATTTAAATAATCATCACCAAAGATTTAAATAATCATCACCAAAGGATGAAAGAGAAATATGAGTTTCTTCTTCTTTTTTTTTTTTTTTTTGATTTAGAGCAGCGCTGTTTTTTGACTTTTTGTAACGAAAGCCGAATTTATATATTTACGTGAGCTGAAGAGCCGCATTAAGTTTTTTTTAAATAAATTTTGCCTTAAAAAAACTTTTGAAACTTAAATGTGCTGCCAACTGGGAGGCAAAATGTGTTAAATAATGTGAAACAATTAAAATGAGATTTAGATCTTCACAATATGAAATTTAATGTTCTTCATAATATAATACTCCACAGTATGAGATTTTTAGATTTCATTTGAGTGTTTTTTTTTTTTATGAAAACAACTTTTTCTGAAGAACATAGTGTGTACAAGATTTATGATTTTATCTATGTAGTACTATGCCTAACTTGAAAAAAGAAAAAAAAAAAAAAAAAAGAATTTTCAAAAGGAAAAACTATTTTTTGAATTTTAAAACTGTTTTCAATTTCAAATAATTTTGAATACTTTATAAAATATATTTTAATCAAACTAAATTAAAATGTGATCTTTTCAACTCGCACAAAGAAATGAAAAAACCTGTCATTATACTTAAATTAAATTTCAATACGTGCTTATAAATAAGAAAATTAATACTGAATGCCGCTAAAAAACAAAACAACTTTATCTAATCAATATCCGTTAAGTTCAGATTATAGTAAAAATAAAATTAAAATGTCTAAAACTATTAACAGTCAAAAAAATATTTCATCATTCAGCAAAGAGTCAGATATCACAACTAAAGACAAATTTTCTTCTTGCATCAACTGTTTTGTAAAAACATGTACGTAAAAAGATCTTTACACATTTTGAGAATACAAAAATTCAATAGGCATTAAGATTCTGAACTAGTAAGTTTCTTGAAATTATGTTTCAAGCTTTTGATTGCTGTTCAATGCAGCTCTGACAATTTTTTAATAATTAATTCAACTTTATGATCATCATATTGAATTAAAGAATTAGAAATGATTATCTTTCTTCATTTGAGGAAAATGATGAGTAGTTTTTAAAGTGAGATCTCTATAAAAAAATAATGTTTTTCTGAAAACTAAAAATAGTCTGAGCAAAATCAGATACAATTTTTCTTTTGCTGTAAGAGAGAAATTCAGAAAAAAATTCAATTATCTTTCTTTTCAATCAAAAAAATGTTTAATTTTTTCAAATCATTTTACAAACAAATTTTAAAAAATCATTATTGAAAGCCACCTGGCAGCACAGTAAAACAACAGGTCACTTGGTTTGTCAGAAAAATCAAATTCATTTTAAAAAAAATTAAAATATGACTTTTTGCATTTGATCGAATATAATTTACAATTTCTAAAATTTATTTTAAAACAGTTGGAAAATTAAAATATTTTGCTTGTAAATTTTCTCAATGAATCACAAAGAGAATTAAGATAAACTCTGAATACTTAGCATCATTTTTCAATGAGTCAATAAGTCTAGTAAATTTGCCAATCATTGCTGATATTTGTAGTAATACTAACAAACTTTTTAGGTGCATTAGCTTTAACCAAAACTATCTCAAGGGCTTCCTTATATTAATTCCACGAGTTTTATCTTTTAGCTCAACCAAACCTAGAAATTCTTTTTTCATAATTATGTCTGATATTGCATATCTAAAAAATATTTCCACTTTAGATTTACCTTGAATATCTGTTGATTCATCTAAAGCTTTGATCTAAAAACTGAATGCTTCACAGTTTTTCTTGGTAATTTAACAATTGCTGTTCAACCTCAACATTAATCTTAGATATTCTTGTGTCAGTTGTATGTTGAGGAATAAGAATTTGTGATATATCTGAATGTTACAATTGCAAGTATCTAAAAATAAGACGACATCTGAAATTTTTCCTTTTACAAATTCCTCATTAGTGTAAAGATGTTTTACTCTTGTAATGTTTTATACAATAACAAAATTAGCTTCTTTTATTACTGTAAAGTAAATTATTGTTAATATTTGCTTCATTCATTTTGAAGCAATAGGTTCTGCAAAAAAGTAATAAATATGTTAAATATAAGACTTTCGGAAAGAGTTGCAACCAGTGAGTTTCAAATTTTATAAATATTTTCAATTATTTTAAAAATCTAGCTTAGGGATAATGAAAAGTTTATTATTTTTTAAAATTTTATAAATCACGAATTATCTATCGTTCTAATTTATCGATTTTTGATATAAACAATTTTTGTATAGAGTTTTAGAAAGGGTTTTGCTGAAACGATTTTCCAGGCGTAACAAAAATAATATACAAGCCTTGTAAATAAAGACTTTCTTTGTATAAATGTTTTTCTATCACTGCTAAAATAATTGACCATATACTTTGCTGCGTCCAAGATTATAGTAATGTAATTTTATGTTAACTTTGTAATGCATTATTAATGGATTTTAACTTTATGTATTAATGTAACAAAGTTATGTTTTGTTTTACTAAAATATCCCATCTGTTAGATTGAATATCCCATCTGTTAGATTGCATATCCCATCTTTTAGATTGAATATCCCATCTTTTAGATTAAATATTCCATCTGTTAGATTGAATACCCCATCTGTTAGATTGAATATCCCATCTGTTAGATTGAATATCCCATCTGTTAGATTGAATATCCCATCTGTTAGATTGAATATCCCATCTGTTAGATTGAATATCCCATCTGTTAGATTGAACATCCCATCTGTTAGATTGAATATCCCATCTGTTAGATTGAATATCCCACCTGTTAGATTGAATATCCCATCTGTTAGATTAAATATCCCATCTGTTAGATTGAATATCCCATCTGTTAGATTGAATATCCCACCTGTTAGATTGAATATCCCATCTGTTAGATTAAATATCCCATCTGTTAGATTGAATATCCCATCTGTTAGATTGAATATCCCATCTGTTAGATTAAATATCCCATCTGTTAGATTGAATATTAGAAACTTATAGCTCTGTTCTAAAAATTTAAAGACAAAACTTAATTCAGAAGTTTTCTTCAAAAAGCAAAATATAAAAAAAAACTATAACAGAAATTATAATCTACAAAATGTTAAACAGCCACCAGAAAGATTCTTTTCTTTTACCACATTATCAAAGGCGTAACTAGAAAATTGGAGTCCAGACGCAAAATTTTGTAAAATGGCTCTAAACACAAATAAATAAGAATTAAATTATTACAAAAACTGTTTTTTTCAAAGATTTGATTGCGGCAAATTTACTAATTTTATATCTTTAATCAATTTTCTTAGCCTTAATGCTTTCAATTGTATTTAAATAATAGCTAACGACCAATTTAAAAGATTTGTTCCTTTCTGCCATCTCTAAAATTTGTTAGTCATAAATGAAAGCAAATATCTTTGCTTAATTTCGTTTGGAAGTTTGTAAAGAAATATCTATTGTGTCTTTCCCAATCACAGTTGATAAGCAGGGTATAAAAAATCGTGCAATCAGAAAGATCATTCAGCCGCAGATTGTCCCATATTATTTTTTCTATAGTCTTTTATTAATTTTAACTTTGTAAAATGATTAAGCTACAGAAGCAATAAGTGTGAAAAACGATATAAAAACAGAAGGTTATTTTTGGTTACTACTAAAATAGCAAAATCTTTTGCAATTTGCAGTTCTTTTAAAATTTGTCTTTTAAAAGCGAATAAATATGAATAAGTTGCAATGAACATAAAAAATTTGCGATGGAAATTGTTCACTTAAAAAAAAGTGGAAAAACTTCTTTTGTAATTTTTATTAAAAACATTTTCTTTTTTTAAAGTTGATAATCTTTATGGATCTTTAAATTCAAAGTTCGCAAAGATACAGCAGCTTAATTGCAATAAGGTAATTGCGAATAAAACATCGCAGTTCTTCAGTATTTTGTAAGAAGGATTCTTGAGGAGATAAGCAAATAAAACATCGCAGTTCATCGCAAGTATTTTGTAAGAAGAAGGATTCTTGAGCAGATAAGCAAAAAACAAACTTTAAATGTTAACTTACACGATTCTGAATTTTAATATTCGTGGTATTGTCACATTTTAATATTCGTGGTATTGTCGCATTTGCTTATTTTCTGTTTTCATTTTATTGTATTAGTTCTTAACTTATAATTAAAACAATTTGACATGAAATTGAAAAATGTAGGTTTGTCTAATTTATAAATATTTATTGACATTTATAAGTTATTCATACAGTTCATAAATATTTATACTTTTGCTGCTGCTTAAGTACAAAACTACACTTAAGTAGCAGTAAATAAAGCCAACAATCAAATCCGTTTAAAAAGTGCTGAAACGCGACTAAAAAGCACTTTTTAAACGATATCGTTTAAAAAGTGCTGAAACGCGGCTGATTACTCCAGGTATAATATACTAAAATATTGAGAATGCAATCGAACTTACATTGTAAATCAAAACAGGGGAGCAACACAAAACAAGTAAAACTATTATAAAAAAGATGATTTTATCAAAAGTGCAATTAGATAAAATTATTTGTTAATGTTAATGACCAAAAACGGGGTTTTGTCGCCAATTCCGGTGCTTGCCAGCCTTTCTGTTGATTGTCTTTGTCATTTTTGTGCTCAGCCTGATAGATTACAACAAAAAATGTCCAAAGGCTAAAAATAGTCTTGATTGATACAATTAATCCAAGTAGATAAAAATTTTTTTGGGTTTTTGAAAGGAAAAGAACGATATGCTGCGCCAATTTTGGAAAACACAGGATAAAAAATGGAAGATTTGATAAAGTTATTAAATTTTCTTCATTATAAATTGAGAAGAAATTTTTTAGTCTAAAAAAGAATAAAATCATCGCAAACTTGCTAAATGTGAGTTGGATGAAATGAGGGATGAATAAGGGGGGTGAATTAAAGTAAAGTGGGACAGCTGATAAAAACCGGGATAACTAGCTTGTGACACCGCATTTAAATTTTTTGAGTTAAGGACAAAGTTTATGTTACAACTATGTGCTTTTTCAAAACCAAAAATTTTGATAAACTCAGTTGGCGCTAGTGTCACTGATAACTTGGCTATTATAAAAAAGAAATATTCAACTTAACCTTTTTAATACTGGTAATCACACTCCTTATAATAACAAACAGTTTAATGCGCTTGATGATAAAAAAATCCGAAAAAGATTGGCTTTATTGTATGTATTTATCATGTGTCCTGTTTGGATACACGAATCATGTACTGAATCTGGTGCCATCATAAGGGACGATGGAACAATTGTTTGCAAAGCGTATATTTAGGCTAATATTTGACCTTACTGTTACTTGCGTTATGAGTTACTTACGTTATGAGTTACTTATGTTATGAGTACTATATGACTATTTTGTAGTTAAAATTGTTTTATATATCATTTTGAAAAAATTGGAAAGTCTCATCTAACATTTTTACTTTATTAAAGTTTTAGAATTTTTTAATCTCACACTTTTTTTCTTGCGCAGGTTTAATTTTGTACTATCGATGTTTTGCACACCTGGCCAGTTTGGTGTAAACCCAAAATCCACCACACTGGTCATGAATTATATCTTGAATTATTTATAAGATTTCGGCTTTTTTTTTTTATGACTTTAAGTCATTTACTGCGTCATACAGTTAAAGAGAGAAGAATCTGAACAAAAAATTTTATTGTAGAAAATAAATTTCGGCGAGTTGTTTGAGAGAAAAAACAAGTTTTTGATGTGAACTTATGTAATTATCTTTTTTGAAAGCAGATTTAATCAAGGTTTCAGATAACTAAAAAAAAATAAATTATGTTACAAAATTTTCTTTGTTCAAAACTTAATAAAACAATAAAACTTAGTTAAACTTAACAAATTTTCAACGTTAGATATCGAGCAAAGTATCCGAGCAAAGTATCCGAGCAAAGTTTTTGAGATCAAAGTTTTCTCCAATTGAATAATTTTTTTGATTTTTTAGTATCGAGTTATACGACCTATTTGCTTTAATAACTTCTGCGAGGCGATTTTGATTTGATTCAACTGACTTCATTGTCGAATAAGGATCAATTTAAGCAAAAGCTTCTTGGAGCATAATCTTCAGATCTTCTTCCTTTTTGAGACATCGTGTTTCAGCTTTTTGATCCAGAAGCCTACAAGTGTTCAGTAGGATTGAGATCTAGTCCTTGAGCAGCCATTTTAAGTAACTTTTAAGTAACTCAATCTACTTCTAAATAAAAAACTATTTTGCTATTTTTGACATATGCTTGAGCTTGTTATCTTGTTGGAACATGAAATGTTTTCCCATTCGCAGTTTTCGAGTTAAGGGTAGAAGATTGTTATTGAGAATGTCGACATAAACCTCAGAGTTCATAATTCTATCAATAAACTCCAGCTTTCCTGTTCCATTCCAAGTCATCGATCCCAACACCATAATATTGCCTCCACCAAATTTCGATGTTCCCTAAATTCAACTTTGAGTTTGAATGCTTCACCTTCCTTTCTCCGTACTTTTAAGCTCCATCGGACTTCATAAGATAAAATTTTGACTCGTCAGACCACAAAACTTTCTTCAAGAATAATAACGACAAGTTTTCTTATTTCTTAGCAAATGCGAGTCTGCGCTCTCGATGAGTTTTAAAAAGGAATGGTTTCTTGCGTGTAACTCTTGCTTTACATCAACTCTCTTTCAATCAATATCGAATAGTAAACGGGCTCGCTTGAAATATAAGTTGTTTTTTTTAAGATTTGACGCTTTAGATGCTAATAAAAATCGGGTTTTTTAGATGTCGCTTTGCGCTTTACTCCTAATCTTGGGTGTTTTTTTTCACATATCCAAACTTTTTGTACTTTTTAATTAAGTTGCTGATGGTTCCTAATGCCAATTCCAGTCGCTTCTTGTATCAATCTAAATGTTTTACTTTGTTTAAACGAGTCAATAACCAAGTTGAGCTAAGCTTGCGACCAATTCTTGGTTTTAACTCCCATTCTCGATGATTTCAATGACAAATCAAATAGCATTGAGAATTAAATTTACTTTCAGAATAAAAAACTTATTTCTTCAAAAACTTATTTCTTTCTGAAATAACTCGCCAAGTATACTTTTCACAATAAAGTTGTTTGTTTGTATACTTATCTCTCTAATTGTACTACATATTTTAAAATTCGTTTCGAAATTGGAATATCGCTTCTGGTTGGATAATTGTTCACATGATGTTACCTGAGGTTATCTTCAACCTGTGTTCTTATCACTAGATTCTATTTTGTTTCATGTCGAAGGCTCTCTTGTTGATAGACCCTAAAGATCTTAAAGACCAGACTCTTTTATTTATTGTGGATTGCCACCGCTGCCAGGTTTTTTTGTGAACAGGTTTTAGTTACGTCATTTTTTTGAAAAACTAAAGCCAAATGTTTTCTTTTACAATTTAGTCATCTCTTTGATCTAATCAAAAACCTTATTCATTCATAAGTTTTAATGAACCCTCAATTAAACAAACTATGATGAACCGAGGCTAAATAGAAACTTAATAAGCATTCCAAATGCTGTAATAAATGATATAAAAAAAGCACTCAACAAATTCTAAAAAATTATGACGGCTGTTTCATAAAATTTAAATATCCATTTTTCTCGAATATGGTGAACTTAATTACTTGTGTTTTTCATAGCCTACCTAATGCATTAGGTAGGCTATGAAAAACACAATTAATTAAATTCATCATAAAACAAGTTTTGTTAATCTAGTCAAGGACGTATTAATAGATGGACGTTCAACACATTGTTATATATCAGAGGTGCCGCCAATTAGCCAAAAACTATGCGTGTTACCGTCAATTTTCTAAATTCATGATACAGATACTCCGACTTCTACCCGTCAAATTTCCGTCAAAAAACCTCCCTCAGTAAACCCATTATAATTATGCATTTACTGAAGCTTATGGTTATAAATGACAAAAAAATTAATCAAGAATAGTTCACAAATCTGAAAAAGGTTGATTTGAGCTATGAACTTTGCTTAATAAAAATTTAGCTGTGTTTAAACTTTGACGTCTAAAACTAGGCTTTTGCAAAAAGGCTATGTTTGGTTTACTAGAATGGATAGAGTAAAGTGAAACAAATTTTCCTTATTAAATTGAAGCTGCTATGATATAGTTTAAAGGTCGAAAAAGATATTTTAAGTGTTCTTTTCACCCCACTCTCAGATTATGCTTCCCACTTTAAGGTTCAAATCAGAGAGTATTTCTTATTTTTGTCGGAAATGTCGAACTTTTTTGCCTCGCTTTTTTTTTTCTCTTGAATTTGTGATTTTTTTTTTCGTGAACGACCTAGTTAAAAAATTTCTTACTTTCAATACCTAAACTGCACCCAATCTCTGTACCCAATCTCTGGAACGAAATTGTTTTACCTAATTTTGATTTATCAATTACCTTCCCAGTCTTTAAAAAGAAATTTAAAAAATTCATTCTCTTTAATGACAATATGTTGAAATACTTTTAAAGTTAAGAAATTTGTATAAACACGCTCTTTTGTTTTTTGTATTTTGTCATTTTTATTTGTCTATATCTATCAATGGCTTAAGTTATATTCTATTATAAATTTTTATGGTTCTGGCGACAAGATCATTAGATCTTCTATCAGATACCAAGTTTTTATTTAAATTAGTCTATATATCACGGATTTTATTGCATCACGAAAGCATATATCTCGGATTTTGATGTATTACGAGAACATATGTCATGGATTTTGTTGTATTACGAGAGCATATATCACGGACTTTATTATATAACGACTAATTAAATGTAAAACTGTAAAAAAAAAAAAAAAATAGACTGCATTTTGTCTAAAGGTATTATAACTAAAAGCATCTTAAAGTTCATAAAATACTATTCGTTTCAGGAGTTGGAAAGATATATAAAGTATGTATTTTTAATGAGCATTTTTGTTTAAGCATTTTTAAACTGTCATGTAGAGCTACTTTAAGTTATAATGATCTTATTTTTTTAATTATTACTGTTGTTACTAATAGTAACAACAGAAATAATGAAAATGATAAGACCATACTTTTAGTTGCATATTCTTGAGTCTTCTACAAGTGATGTATAGCCTTATTTTTAACCTTTTCTAAATATTATATCAAAAGAAGTAATTTTATATTCATATTTATTATCTCATTACAGGATAAATAATGAGTCTTCATGAGGAATATTTAAAACATTTACGTAGAAAGTGTGGCTGCATAATAAAGCAGGATAGTCACTATCAAATAAAACCTGTTGTTATCTATAAACAAGCAATTCTTAGCTTTTACAAGCTGGATACAACCTCAGACTATCAAAAAGTTCATCCTGAATATTTATGCAAATCATGTTATATGGTTTTATACAGGTTAGATTTAAAATCAAAAAAAGGCTTTGAAGTTGAGAGGAATGATAAATTCTTCACTTTTTCTGAACACACAAAAACCTGTTATGTATGTAACACACTCACAAGAGTTGGAAGAAATAGAAAAGTACATGCAATAAGTATTCATCAACAGTTAAAAGCATTTGCATCAAAACATGGCTTTGACTGTTACAATGAAAATAATAAAAATTATTTTGTAATAGTTAAAATCAATAGTTATCGCCAATCAAATGGCATGTGGAGACTAATTGTTTTAAATCGTGAAGTGCCATTATCCATTAACATTAACAAATCTCTTCCAGATCAACTAAATCTTCAATCTGCTAATATTATATTCTCCAACATTTCATGCATAAACATCTGTAAATGTAATAATGACTTCCAGTATCTTTTTTTGTAATCAGAAATAAATTTTCTGATTTTAAAAATTTCCGAAGCACATCAAATGAGGATGTTGGAATAATTGAAACGAAGGAAGGCAATACAGTTGAAAACTTTAAAGTTATTAGACATAAAGGTTGTTCATTAATATGTTTAGAAGTCTGTTTTGATTTTAGTACCATCTACCATTCTAACTTGGCTGTAATGGAACCCAGGTTAAAGAGAAATGTCAATCATCTATTACCTTTAACTAGCCATTTTTTAACTGTGTACATTTTCTTACACCAGTATATGTAAAAAATGTAATCAAGACAACTTGCATTCTTCTATATGGAAGTTCAATAGTACATTACAACAATTTACAGTTTTGAATAATTTCTAAAATCAAAATTAAGAGTTATTACAATATTTTCATAATCTGGGAGTATTTGCAAATATAAATTAACACCCGTTTAGGCGTTAAGCTCCACAACATGTGAGTATAAGCACACCTTTAGTGGCAATGTAACATTTCTTTTCATGCTTTTTAAAATTCAATTCTCTAAGATATTTATTGTAACATTTCAGACAGGTAAATTTAGTTGTTAAGCGTTCTTCTGTTTTTTTCAGCATTTTGGTTTCTTCTGCAATCAGCTTCTCTGTAGGAATTGCTGGTGGTATGAGCTCCAATTCAAAATCCTCTGATAACAATTCCGCTAACTCTTCAAGATCTATCTCAATAGAACCATCCACAACTAATTAAATTTGGTTATCAATACTTTCAAGCAAAAAAGAATAATCTTGATTAATAGCAAAGTTTTCTGTCATACTCATTTTATGTATCGATGCTCAGTAAAATACTTTAAAAAATATTTTTATTGAATAGTCGAGACCAACTTTTTCCGACGTCGAAAAAAATAAAAATACTCCCCGGATTCGCAATTATCACCTATTGTTTCGCTTTTGTTATCTAAACAATAGCGTAACACGCATATCTTTTTTATAAAACAATGCGTTGAACGTCCATCTATTAATACGTCCTTGATCTAGTTAACAAAGCTAATGTTAAAATAAATTAAATTCATAAAACAAGTAATTAAATTCACCTTAAAACAAGTTTTGCTAATCAAAATTGGCTTTTGTTATTCTACCCAAAACAAGCACTTAATTTATTATGGGTATTTCGTAAAATATTACGCTTTTAACTGGAACATCGAGATAACGTTAGAAGACTAACTGAAATATTCTTCTTCTAAATTTAGCATATACAACAAGTTTAAAAACTAAGTTTTAGCATTCATAAGTGCGCTGGCATTTGGATAACTATAAAAGCGATTAGAAATATAAATTCATTTAAAGTCATAAGACTCATAAATATCTCTAAAAATATTGTAACAATTGATTTTTGCGTTTAGCTTTGTACACAACAGAAAAGCGCCGGAGAGCTTACGGTGAAGAGAATAACTTTCTTCTGGTGGTGAAGTGAGACGATGACGTAAAATTGTTGGTATAAGATCCTTTATTTTACGCGTAATATCTTGGTTAGTGAAGTCAAATATTTCGTCTTTCGCAAAAGGCTTACCAAGTACCATGACGGCTTCAACATTTGCATGTATTAGAGCCTAAATATATATGCACCATGATAAAAGGAATGTTTTTAACGCGAAAATTAAGTGCGCTAGTTATCATGCATCTAAATTTGTTTTAACTAGATTTACCAATTTTAAAAAAAACCTACAAAGAATTAATATCATTTTCAAAACTACACTTTTTATTCCGGAAAATTGACACGGAAAAATATAAAGTTGATAAAAATATTTATACCAGCTTTAGTTTTTTTTTTTTTCCAGTTATTGCAACTTACAATCAAACTCAAATGAAAGAGAAAGATGAAAAAAACCTTTGATTCGTATCCCGTTTGAAAACCCAGCTTCGTAAGAAGTGATTCAACAACAGCCCTATCACAACGAGCAGCTCCATCAATGACCTGGAATAGAAAAAGCAAACTAACTTAAATGAAAAATCTTAAAGGTTAAAAAAAAAAAAAAAAAAAAAAAAAGAAAATCAAAAAACATACATTTATGTAAGTATCAACAAAGGTTTTGCTGTAAGCACGGCTTGCGCCAAAGTCTAACAAACACAACTAAAAACAATGTTATTAAAAAGAGCGCAGCTAGAAACTAAAATGATTAAAAGAATTTACAAGAGCTAAAAAAATAAAGCTGAAGAGAGAAACAACTTGATATTTTGTTACTTTATCTACACCTCTTTTTCCTATTAGTTTTAAGAAAATAAATCTTCTAACCTGATCTGTTTCTTTATTGTAGAAAAAGTTTGACCAATTGGGATCAGTCTGCATAAAATGAAATTCAAATAACTCCCGTAAACAAAGCCGAAGTACGGCCATTGATACCTAGGAGAACACAAGTTTACTATTTTTATTGAGGATGGTCTAACCAATTAAAGTGTTAAATATAAAATATATAAAATTAAATGAGAAATACACTAAGAAATACCCGATTTCTAGTGTTTTGATCCATGTAAGCAACTTCATCAAGAGGTATTCCTTGAAGAAGTTCTGTAGTTAATATTCTTTTTGTAGAAAGATGAGGAAAACACTCAGCAATAAAATAATCATCATCTCCATCCAACAGTTCTCTAAATAGGATACATTAAAAATCAAAAGACAGTATATGCTCTAATCTATATTTTTTGTCATAATAATATCGGTAATAAAAATTCTAGTAATGGCAATATTAACAAAATTAATATACTAACAAATAAAAGAACAGAATTCGTTAATTAAAAATATTGAAGAAGTGGAGTAACCATTTTGCAATACTTGAATTTTGCTGATGACTGAGCTTCTCGGTTGTAATCCACTTCCCAGGAAAGTTCTTTTCTAGCTACATCAGCTGCTTGCTCCAAGAATAAACCTGCATTAAAACAGCTCCTTTAAAAATTGTAAAACATGTCAAGCTTTAACTAGTAATAGTATATTTATGTAAAACTTAAATTAAATATTTATTTAATACCTTCTGGAAGCATTTTAGAGAAAACCAAAATAGAAAGCAGTGTGTCAATGTCACTATCAATACTTTCTGCAACACCAGGATACTAAAATAACAAAAATAAAATTAAAAAAAAAAACAACTAATACTTTAATAGATAAATAAATATTAACTCAATCATTATATTTTACTACTAAAACTAGTTATATAATTACCTGAATTTTAACAGCAACTGGTATATTGTTGAGAGTAACAGCTTGATGGACCTGGCCAATAGATGCAGCAGCAAATGGCTTCATATTAAACTCTTTAAACAAATTCCTCCAATCATTGCCAAGTTCTGCAGATAACATTTTCTAGAGATTTTATTTAATCTGGTTAAACAAGAAACAAGCTACAATTTTTTACATATTTCAAAAAAAGTAAAATGTTTCAACTTGAATAATCTCACTTCAGTTTGCCACTGAGGCATAAAATCAGCATTAGCTCGAACTCTATCAAATAACTGCTGTACTTCTTTTGGAATAAAATTATTATCTAAAGGAAAAAATTCTACATCAATAGTTTAAAAATATTTTAGATTTATGCCATTGTTGGTTCAATCTCTTAATTAAATGAATGTATTTATATTTGTTTGGATGAAATAAACTCTTGCCCTAATCTTCTATTTTCAAAAATGTCCTTGAAACATGTCAATAGCATTAAAATGAAACAATTTTTTAACTTCTAAGCTTTTATATATTAACTTTAACCCACTCTGTTTTAAATCTGTATGTGTGCAGCAGTCTTATGTATTTTTGTTCATATTCTGAAGAAAAACATAAATACAAATGTGAGTGGGAATTGCAGGCTTCATTTACCAGACTGGATCATAGTAAACAAAACTATGACTCCCACTCGCAACATCCTGTTTAGTTTTCAACATCTAATTTCAATATGCTGATAGTTTTGACTAAAGTAGATAGAAAGTGGTCGAGATGTAGGTTAAAGAAAGTGATAACACATATCAGCAAAAACTTTCAATATCAATATGAAATGGAAGAAAAATAATGTTTCAAATATAAATACATTTATAGAAGCAGGTGAAATCATGATATTAAACAGCTAACAGAGCCAGATATCTTGTAAGGTAAAAAGTTTTAACAAATCTAGATATCTTTTAATGCATGAGGATTTAACAAAGTCAGATGTCTTTTAAGGTAAAGAAGGTTCTAGAGTTACAATCAGCAATACATTTCACTAAAATTAACTATGGAATTGTTTTAACAAAATAGTAAACATAATATTTGACACATCAATATTTTTTGCTTTATGCATTTTCTGCTTTAATTGCAGAAAATCAAAACACATTAGTGCCCAAATCCAACACTGTTTGCAAAACTTAATATGCTACAGGCTCTATTTAGAAGTGCTGACACTTCTAGATAGAGTTTGTAAACATTTCAAATTTGGTAAACAGTGTTGAAAAATTGCAATATGTTCCTAGACTAAGAGGATGCAGATATCTAACCACTTTCAAAAGACTGAACTACTCTTCATATAGCTTATTTTTCCAAACAATTACTAATTGAAGCAATAATGACATCATATGAAGCAAAAAAATACAGGAGATTTTTTTGAACTTCAATATTTGACTTACAGCAGCTGCCTAATGTAAGAATGAACCATAAAAGTGGTGCATGTTTTAAAACTGCATCTTTGGCATTTAATGAGAGTTTCATAATTGTCATACTTTAGCTGTTCAACTAGACACATGACTGCAAAAATTCAAAACTAAATTTTGAAAAAGAATCTCTTATGCCAAAAATTCTGTCAACAAGGTTCAATAACTTTTCTAGAGTTCACTTACAGCACACATTTTGAGTCCAGTATTTTTAATTAAAGATGCTGTTAATTAGAAATTTTAGCTGCTTGATAATCTGCAACATGTGAATTTATGCTATAAAATTTACATCAGATTTCTTGCTTCTATTTACGGCTGAAGAGCATCAACAAGCATCAAATAAAAATCAGACCATCAATGTTTGTTTGAGTAATTACTTTTGGTTATGCAATAACTTATAACTAACAAGTAGTTAACATGGTGACTTTTACTTTGCTATGCAATACTTGTATTTAAATACTTCATTAACTTTCTGCAAAAACATATTGTAGATATGTAAATTCATAAGCAATTCATTTGAACTGACACCAAATTTAAACTGAAAACAATGTAAAACTATTATTCCAGTTACTTAGATTAAAAAGAAAGGGAAATGACTCAAAAAAGGTACTTTTGATACATTTTTTTTAAAAATATATGCAAATATATGCAAACATAGACACTTAAATCAATTTTTACCTTGTATACTTAACATTTGTCCAAACTTTAAAGCAGCTCCTCTGACTTTGCATAGAGTTGAAACAATTCTTTCAACATTTGCCTGGGATAGAAATGAATTTTCTGAATATGCATTACCTAAGAAACAATAAGAAGAAACTAAAAAATAAGAACATGAAATTGCAATACATCAATTCAAATACGAGGTTTTAAATAATAAATTAACTATTAGTGGAGATCAGAATTTTTAGAGAATTTTTCTTTTACCAGAACTCATGCCAACTTGCTTTTTCACAGATTCAGTTAGAGCACCAAGTCCTAAACTAGCCACTAAACCTAAAAAACACAAACAACTAAAAATAATCAAATTTATTATGAGCTCAGATTTACATCTCAAAGTATTTCACACTGCAATCCTGAATGAATGACAGAATTGTGAAATTATTAACCTGATGTAAGAAGCATTATTGGAGCTGTTGGAGTTGGAATCTATAAAATTGAACCAACTTCAAATCTATACTTAACTTTGATTACTTTTAACATTCAATTGCAAACTTTATCAGTAGTAAACTTTTCAACTACATTTGCTCTGCCACTGAAGTAGCAGCAGTGTGAAATGAATTCAAATTAAGTAGTGTGTACAGACTAGTGTAGTAAAAATTGCATAAGTTATATATGGAGGAAGTGAACACTAGGGTTAGGACTTTTTTAACTAAAATCACAATTTTAATTGATTATGGTGTAGAAACCTGAGAACTTGATAGTATATCTTAAAAAATCATGCTTATGTAAAGTATAGTTTTAAATGCCCCCCCCCCCCCCCACACACACACACAAACACACATGTACACACAAAATTAATTATCATAGAAATCAGTGAATCACTTGGAGATAAAAATTTAAAACAAGTAGTATCTGGATAGTTAAAACGTAAAATGGAATGTGAAAGCATTGTAAGTGGAGAGCAGTTCAAATTGTCTGCAGGTGGAAATCTTCTACAGATTGTCTGCAGGTGGAAATCTGTTACAGTCTGAGAAAATGAAATTAAATCAAAAAGAAAGAAAATTAGGTCTCATTCCAAGATATTATGGAGCTATCAAATGTTACTATTAATGAGCTATAGAAATCTCTAAAAATAAAACCAAGAAATTATGTTCTACTTTATTTTGTAATCTAACAGGTGCATTAATGCTAATACGACTGAATTGCAGGAAACTCTAGATACTTTATAAGAATGTAAAAAAGAGCAACTTGTTGATGGTGATCAGTTATTCATTAGAGATATAGTTTATTTCAAAAATACAATAGAATTTATCAAATCCATAATTTAAGAAAAATGTATTGATAATCTTAATGCAATGGTAAAAATATCTTTAAACATCCTAAAAATTATTAATTTGGATTCAAAAAATCATTATTCTTCCTCTGAAATATATGAAGAATCTTGTGTGAAATGATTTTAAACTCTTGCCGTTGTGGAGATGATCTCAGAGGATAATAGAAAATCTCCAAAAATTATTGGAACCTTTTCAACTTGAAAAAGTAAATTTTAGTATAGCATTTCATCTAAAGTGTGCAAACAATATTTTTGGACTTTCAAGTCACTCTGGCAAATATGCCTGTCTTTATTGTGAAGGAGAATGCTCCCTTGAAGCAGAAAGTTAAGTTCTACAGACTTATGCTATGATCAATATGTATATAGTTGAAAAAAAAGATTGAAAATATAGGAATACAAAAATGTAATAAATCATCATTTAATTTATTTAAAAGAAGACCAACAATCGATACTTTACCAATAATTAATTGCTTGCATAAACTTTTATTAGTGAAATCAGCTATGTTTGATTTGAAACTAATATAAATTTTAATTTAAACAAAAAGTATTGTTAATATCATTAGTAAATTTGTAGCAAAAACTTTGATTCAGCAAATAATAATCTCATTACATGCTAAATGAATTGACCAAAATCAAGTGTGAAGCTGTTTTGCTTCATGAGAGATTGGAGCAAAAAAGAAAGTCCTATAAATATTCTAAGAATATAAATCATTACTGAATATGGTGTTAAATTGATGAAAGAACTCCCACAAAATTCAAAAGATAGGAATATGCAAATAAGAAATTTTTTGGGAAGAATGACCTGCAAAGCATTTTAATAACTCACCAGTTTGTAAACTTAATTCTTTTTATCACCCAACAACCAAATATGGTATGTGATTTTAAAATACTAAGTATAATTTACAATTAGCTGTAAATATTTTGGTAGCTGTTCATAAAAGAGTGGGAAATGATTCATATTTAAAAATTTTTAAAATATGAAAAAATTGGGGAGATATCATTTTTCGACAGTTTAGTCAATAAACCAAATTTTCATTAATTCAACATTTCTCAGGTTATAGGAGAATGGCCATATTGAGTCATAACCTTATTATACCCTCAAAAATAGGTGAATCAGGGGCTTTAGTTATGATACCTTACTCTACAGCCTTGCTGAAGAGTAAGGTATCATAACTAAAGCCCCTGATTTAACATTTAACAACTTTATTAAAGTGGATAAATAAATTAGAAAATTAAACAAACATTAACTATATACCTCCATAGTTAAACATGCGTGAAATTTTGGTTGATGGAACAGCTCTTTCTTTGGACTTGTCTGATAACTTAATTATAAAATGACGATATATATATTAACAAGTACATAAATTTAATAATTTTTTTTTTCACACTTTTTTTGGTTATTTTTTATGATATATTGTTAAAACATCTCACCTTTTGTGAGATGACATCTGTTGTTGGCTTTTTCTTAAGTCTAACTCTTGACTTTAAGTCAGCTTTTGCTTTTTCTATTGCAGCTTTACTATTTTCTGAAGATGCCTCTACTGTTGAGTAGTTAACACTTGATCCCAGCAGGCTAATGTCAACTTTTCTCAAAAAATTGCACCTACAACATCTTATAAACATTCTTATGAAATCTAGAACAAAACATAAATAACTATTTCGTATTAATAATATATATTTTCAGTGTTATTGTAATAATATACACTATTATTATAAGTGTTTAAATAATACATAAAGACTACATTCATGCAAGATGTTCTAGTCTTTGATTGTAATTTAAATTACACAGAAAAATAACATTCATGCACAGACATTTTGCATGTGTTCAAGAAGTACACAGCTATTTGGGTAAGTATGGTTTTCTTATTCTTGATGACGCTTGCACAGCAAGTTTTAACTACCCAACATACCGTAGGGGAGACCGGGACTAGTTGGCTAAAGTTCTAGTTTTTGAGCTCTGTGCATTTCTGGGGAACCTTTTTGAGGATGTCAAAATGCAGTTCAAAAGAATATAAATTTGGCAAGCATGTTTAAGAGTTAAACATTAAAAAAAAAAAAAAAATTGGTGGCCCAAAAAGGGCCTCCAAAAAAGAAAAAAGTATGTGCCAACTTACTCCGGCTCGAGTTAAGTTGCCTATACTCTCAGGGTAAGTTTGCACACCATATAAAAAGAGACAAATTTAGGAACATTAAGCATCTATTTCAAGTGCATTTTTTTAATGAAAAGTCTTGATCATTTTTATCCAAAAATATTTTTTGACATTAACTTTTATTGCATTTAAGTCGATACAATAGACAGTTCTTCTATAAAATTAGCATCAACAGCGTTTTTTGTGACATTTTCAGAACTTACAGGCCTGTCTACTTTTCTTTTATAATTACTCATATCTGTAGATCTGTAGCGTTATATAACTTAAGTAAATTTACGGCTAATGCGAAAAGTTGTAAGTTGGCACATGTTGCCAACTAGCCCCACGATCATTGTGCCAACTAACCCTAAAAGCTTTTTGCTCACAAAATGGCTTATAAATCCCCAAAAACGCGAAATATTGAGAAACACAAAGTGTGACTGGTTAGAGTGAAGCATACAACACTTACATCTATTCGAGTTTACTTGTAGCTAATGCTATTGTTTTTTAAAATTGAAAAAGTAATATAGTTACAAAAGTTACAAAATTAATAAAAAAAACACATCGGTACAACTTCTATGCGCATGCGCTTATAGCCCTGGTACTACACTGAAAGATAAATTAATAAAGTGGGAAGATCCCATGCGAATTTTGAAAATTTCTGGTGGAAATTCTCAAAGTAAAACGCAGTGCGTCAACTTACCCCTGTAGTCAACTAGCCCCGGTCTCCCTTAATTTTATAAGATTACTTGATAAATTTTATAAGCTCGTGTAAACTTGAACTATTTGACTATCAAATATTTGAACAATTTAAACTGGTAAAACTTGAAGAAAAAATTTAATTGGTTTCTGAAAACTTGAATAATTTGACTCTTAAGTTTATGACATATGATAATTGCTTTAATCAAGTTTATCGAGTTTTTCGAGTTTTTTGAACTTTATCAATTTTTTTATGTTCTCATGTTAAAAAATTTAGTTTTCCTACTTTTAATTCTTAATTATTTTTACAAGAAAATTAAATTCATAGCTTTAATTTTTTTTTTCTCTAAAAAATTAGCAGCTAGAATTCGCTAGTGTAATGAAGGCTTTAAATTGAGAAACTATCGACAAAAAATACAAACATAGTTTTAGAACTGTTCAAGTTCATATTTAATATTTGATAAACTTCACCGTAAAACTTTAAAATTGTCCAATATTAATTTGTCCAATAAAATTTTTGAGTTTTGTCAAATTTTTCCAATTTTTTTAGAAAACTTAAAAAATGGATACAAACGGATAAAAAAATACTAATTGTCGATAATTACAACCATTTTAATTATCAACAATTAGTATTTTTTTTTTAGTTTTTTTTAAAAACAAAGCTGATTTTTATTTTTAATTTAACATTACTCAAGTAACTTTTTAAATCGTCATGCTATTAATTAAGAGTCTGCGTCTCGGAATCGTATTCTCAAAATGAACCGGGAAAAGCGTAACGAGACGAGAAATTTCCCGGAAAAAAATAACGAGACAAAGGTAACGATTGTCCCGGAATAAAGTTAAAAATCGGGACATAAATTTTGTCTCGGAATTTAAAAACTGTGTCCCGGATAATTACGAAACTTTACGAGACAGATCAATTATATTAAATAGATATCTAACTCGCGCTTTCGCAGTGAAGAAAATTTTTTGCCAATCAAGTTTGTTTTGCCAGCCAGAAATGACGCACAGTGACTCAAAACAAAAAAAAAATGGCACTAAACCTCTCACAATTTTTTGGTAAATATAGTGCCCTTTTTTAAATAATATTAAATTAGAATGATCATTTATTTAAAAAGTAAAAACAGTTTTTTCATAAAATTTATATTTTACATTTTATGGTTAAAAGAAGTTAAAAATATTAATATTATTTTCAAAAAAATCTAAAAAATGAGAGATTTTTATTTAGTAAAAATGGAGAACTTTTAATATAAATTAAAGTCTATATTTACTTTTAAGATAATCTTTTAACTTTATATATTTTTTGAAGAAATACAAATGTCAATGAACCTATAAAAATCTTGTCTTCCGCCATTTTTTAACAATGTTTTATTATATCAAAATAAATGAAAATGGCGGAAAACAAGGTTTTTATGGACACATTGACATTTGTATTTCTTGAATTTGAGTTTTTTACTTGTATGACTTGTTTCAACATATGAAATAAAGCTTCAAGAAACATATTTTTGTCATCATATGCTACTTAGAAATTTGTTAAAATGTTTTAATTTGAATAATGATTTACTATTCAAGAAGTGCTAGATATTTGAAATAGCATTCTTAATAACTTCAGTATTTCCTGTAATATACAAGTAACATTATTTACTTAAACATTATAGAGAACGTAATGTGATAATTGTCAAAGAAGTAATAACATAAAATGTTAAACAGTGTAAAGTGAAAAATGATATAAATTACTCAAAAATGTTTCTGATATACAGTATTGGACAAAACATTTGCAACCAAATAATGCTAATTTAGTTTCTTTATATAAAAGTGCTGCATTTTTTCAATTTAGAGAAATAACTATGTAACTGTTTAGAGACAAAGTTCTTCAAGTTTTATTCATCACAAAGTTCATTATTTGTACACGAAAATTAATAAATTAATCAAAAGTGTTAAAAAAAGTTGATTTCCTTCTGGACAAAACAAGTACAACTCGACAAAATGTTGACCAAGCTGTATTTCGCTATCAATATTTCGTGGCGAATCCCTTGTTGTCGATCACAGCCTTGCATCTTTAAGGCATAGGTTCGATCAGGTGATCAATGAAACTTTGTGGAATCGCTGCCCAGGACTTTTGGATTTGTTCAAACAGTTGATCCTTATTACGAACACCTTCACGATTAATTCTGCGGTTGAAGATCCGGAGATTGAGGCGGCAAATCCATCACCGATAGGTGGTTGTCTTGAAATCACTGCTTGACTACTTTTGCAGTGTGTTTCGGATCGTTGTCTTGCTGAAAAACCCATTTTATTGGTATATTCCATTCAGCATGAGGTAACACAACATCTTTCAGGATATTTTTATACATGAAACGGTCCATTATTCCATCGTTTCGATTTGATGGACCTAGACCGTTAGCAGAAAAACACCCCCAGACCATTACACTGCCTCCACCATACTTCACGGTCTTATGGCAGTAACGTAAATCGAGGCGTTTTCCGGCCGGTCGACGTACACGGCAAATGCCATCGCTCCCAATGATGTTGAACTTCGATTCATCACTGAACAGGACAGTTGGCCATTTCTGCACATTCCAGTCAATATGAGCTGTAGCAAACAGGAGTCTTTTCTTCTGGTTTTTTAGTGAAATCAGTGGTTTCTTTGCAGGGCGTCGAGAAAACAATCCGGCTTCAACAGCACGTCGTCTGATTGTTCGATCCGATACAGGCAGCTCTAATTACTTTTGTATCTCGACTGATGATATCCAGTGATCCTTCTTGACGGATCTGACGATCATAGAATCCTCTCTAGAAGTGGTGGAACGCGGTCTTCCAGCTTTGTTATCTGCTGCCAACTTCCCCGTAGAACGATATTTGGAACATAGTCTTGATACGGTCCATTTTTTCACGCGATATTTATAACAAATACTTTTTTGTGACATTCCACTTACGTAATCGCCAATAATTTTCTTTCTTAGTTCCAATCCAAGACTGTCGGGATCCATTTTTGCACTTGAAGTCATAAAAATAATAAAAAGAAATAATCACGCTTCTCAAGGCTTACCGTGTTACATTTACCTTGTGATGATACAATAATACACAACGTCTTGGTTGGATGTGGACTGTATTGATGTAATGAAACACTTGTTGTATTTCACTTCTTGTATTGATGTTCTTCGATAAAACACTTTGATAAAACTCACTTCGATAAACTGTCTTGATAGTACTGACTGATTGACTTCCATATACTGACTGAATTACATGTCGATTTACATGTCTCTTATATAGTAAAATGAACCTGTGTGAACCTGTTCTGGAAGATTCTAGATGCTTCTTTTCGATGCTTCTGGAAGCTTCTGGATGCGTCTGGATGCGTCTGTATGCTTCTGAATGTTTCTGGATATTTCTGGATATTTCTGGATGCTACTGGATGCTTCCAGATGCTTCTTCTGGAAACTTCTGGAAGCTTCGGCATGCTTCTGGAAACTTCTGGAAACTTCTGGATACTTCCTTTAATTATTAAAAAACTTCCGTGACGTTGACACGGACCAGACTTAAGAAAATGAAACAAACCAAAAAAGTTGCAGTTGTTTTGTCCGCTGCAAAATGGCACTTGTCAACGAAATTCTGCCTGTGTGCTGTCACCTGTCAGCTGATTGCTCATGTCATGGCATGCTATGACTCCAGACTCCTGAACTGTTAGCTGTGGTAGTATAGTTCGTTTCGTTTTTAAGACATGTAAAATTAGGAACACTTTTTAGCATTGTTCGATGTTGGTTGCAAATGTTTTAACCAATACTGTATATTAATGATTTTAAAAACAACAACAACAAAAAGATTAGATCTTATCCCGAATATATGTGAATTAGGATGGATAAATTACGATTTTGGAAGGATTTACTTAACGAAATCAAATAAAACTGAAGAAATTAGCAAATAGAACATAAATTAATGCTACTTTAGATAGATTTATTTCAAAAGTGAAGAAAAAAACTAAAACAATGTGTTAGAAACTATGATTCTTTTATAGAAAAAGAATATCTATGGCTTCAAGAAAATCTTATGACCAATAAAAGTATTTTGTTTCTGGAAAACCCCATAAACAATGGGTGGTCCTTGGAGAGCAAAGGAAAAGAGAAAAAATAAAAGAACTTGGTATTGAACATCATGCTCTATTGTTAGTCTCTGCAAGAATTGCACTTTTTAAAAAAAGTCAAATGTTTTATGGATCAAAAAAGTTAAAGACACTTTATATATTTATTTTAGTGGAAAGAGTTAAATACTATCCCTTAAACATCTTTTTCCCCATGATTTCAGTTGCTACCATTAATCTTTTTAAACCTGTGTTTATATAGATGGTATAACAATATCAATAATAGCACCTGAAATAAATAATGGTAATTGTGTCAGAAATTGATTATTCAAATTTCACATTAAGGATTAATTAGTATGTCTCATTATACCTCGTTATGTTCCGTTAAAAAGATGTAAATTCCGGGAAATTGTAAAGGTCCTATTTTGTCCGGGACATCTCGTCTCGGTATCGTCCCGGATTTCGAGTGAAAATTGAAAATTGTCTCAATATTTATCGCTAATCGGGACAAAGCTTTTAGGATCGTCTCGTCTCGAATAAAAAAAATAACGAGACGCAGACGCTTACTATTAATGTCATGATGTTGACAAATTTGTTAAAATCATGTTAATAACATGATTCAGTATTGGATTAATTGATATTTTCAAACAGTATGAATAATCTTACTATTTGACAAACTTGTATCGAAAAACTTGAGCAAAGTTTTTAAACCTGAAAAACTCAAACTCACCAAATTTGACAAACTCGAATGTGCTTAATATTTAAACTTGGAGTTTATACAACTTAGTCTGTCTCCGACTTTATGTGCAAGTGTAAACTATTTTCAACTACTTTTTATTGTTTTTATAACAATATTAAAAACTTAATATTAACTTCCTTAAAAAAAGTATAGGCCACTGATAGAGATATTAATATGAAATATTTGAAAAATATTTTGTATAAATCTAACATTATGGCATTGTTTCAAATTCCAATTTAGATGTTCTGGAAATGCGTTTATCTATTGCACAGAAATCTTCGGAAAAATAAGGAGTTAAAAGCAGCCTATGGGTAGCGTGGAAAGATGGATTTCTTTAAATAGCTTTACTCTATGGCTAATAGACTTTTGAAAATTAACATAAAGATATATTTGCTGGAATCTATTTCGCATCACTCAAGCGAAATTATTGTAAATTATTGTCCGAGTTGATTAACTAAGATTTCCTGATACAAATGCCGGTCCATGCTGACCTTTCACCCAGTAAAGTTTTCCAACTTTGTGTGCACTAAAACAACCCCAAACATTAATCTTTTTGTCTTGTTTAATGGTTGCGTTGCATGTTTGGGGGTTGCACTTTTCCCCAACTCATTTCCAACAGTGAGATCGACCATTATAAAACAAGACGAAAGGAGACTCGTCGCTCTAATTAACCTTAGCCCATTGTTCACATGTCCAATCTTTGTGCTCAACGCACCACTTTAATCTTTTTTTGCGATTGATTTTACTAACAAATGGTTTTTTTATTTGCTTTGCAGAAAAAAGTTCACCTAATGCTTTTAGTTGTATCATTGTGTGTACCAATCTGCTAATAGTTGTGTTTTGTTAGTCTTTTTTTTTTGCATCCTACTGTATGTATATATATATATATATATATATATATATATATATATATATATATATATATATATATATATATATATATATATATATATATATATATATATATTAGGGTGGTAGTCAAAAATTAAATGTTCAGATTTTGTCTGGGACAACCTCTAGTCCTGTTCCTATTGATCTCATGAACTCATGTGCAAAATTTCATAAAAATATTCTTTCATTAAAGGGTGCCACATGCCAACTGATAAAACCACATGTACGCGATAGAAAAGATAGCCGTGTAAATTAATGTGTTGTTGAATATTATTGAAATCTTTAAATAAATTTTTTTATCTGTAAATCCATTTTGAACACAACCAGATGTCTTTTCAATGAGGTGTACTCTTTATGTTTTTTTTGAGAATCTGACCAGTTGTTAAATTTATCAACTAATTAATGTTCTGTATATGAAAAATATTTATAAATTTCCAAATACAGATAAAAAAAACAGAAATTTTACTTCATAGCATTTTTAGAAATTTGTTACATTCAAATAGTTAAATTTTTATAGTGCTTAAATATTAATTACTTAGCTGCAGCCCACTTACTTATTTTTTCTATCCCAGAATTCTTTGTAATTTGCCACCCAATCGCCATTTTGTATGTTTATCACTATCAGACTACCAAATTAATTATTTTAACTAAAATTTTTCATTTTTAACATTTTTGCAGTGGAATATCTCAATTGTGAAAAGTCAGTATACATTTAAGTTGTTATTTTGTAATATAAATTATGTAAACTACTTTGAATTTTATTTTATATAAATTCATATATCTAAACTCAAAAAAGATACTGAATAATGGATATCACTGAATATATACTAAATGAATAAAATTTTATAACTTTTGCAATTCACATCATGCTTATTGCATAACTTTATTTGTATTTTTCTAGATTAATAAATATCAGAAAATGTCACAATCAAAACCTGCAACTAGATCTGCAACCAAAATTTACCTTCCCGGTTTCACAAATGCTTCCATTAATGGTACTAGATTACCGTCACGAAAGCAAGCATTACAGTTTTTCTTCCATCAGTTGAAAATAAATAAAAAAACCGTGCGAGAAAGTTCGGACATTACTATTAAAACAGTTGCTGATTTTTGGAACAAAGCTTACATGCCAATGACAACATTGCAACATGCAATTGCGAGGCTAGAGAAAATATACAATGAGTGGAGAAAGCTACAAAAGGCTTCAAAAAGAGGAGGAGCAACTCAGATAGCGAAAGAAACAGCCTTTGTTGCATCATTTGAAGATACGTTCGACATTTCTCATGTTGATGCCGAGAGGCTTATACAAAATCCAGAAGACAAACTTTTTCTTAAAGCTCAGCTTGGAAATGGAAGACACTCAAGTTCAATGGCACAAATAGACAGAAAATTGGCAGTCAAGTTGAAGCGTAAACATGAGAGACAAGAGGCTATAAAAGCCAGAACAGAACGAGAAGAATTGAGACATGCTGTCAGCAACGGTGAAGCTGTAGTTGAAACATTTGAATCAGATTCAGAAAAAAGTTGCAATGAGAACGTAGATTCTGACCATGACTCAGCAGTGACACCGCAGACAAAACGACCTCGTCCAAAAAATATTGTCAGTCCACAAGTTGCAGCAGCTTTAGATAGAACGAAGATCAGCGACCGAAATGCGGTTTATGCTTTGGCTTCATTCTCAGTTGCTGTTGGTCAAAACCCAAGTGAACTAGCTCTGAATCGCTGGTCAATTCGACGCAATAGAATGAAACATAGATACGAAACAATTTTGAAATTGAAGGAAAGTTTTGGTGAAAATATTAGGGATGTTCCACTCGTAGTGCATTGGGGCGGCAAGTTACTCCCTGATATATCAGGAAAACATGAAAAAATAGATCGCTTGCCTATTCTTGTTTCAGGTCAAGGTGTAGAACGTCTATTGAATGTGCCTAAGCTCCCAAATGGCACTGGAGAGGCAATTGCAAATGCAGTTGTAACAGCAATCGACGACTGGAATCTTGCAGAGAATATAAAAGCCATGTCTTTTGACACTACAGCCAGTAATTCTGGGATTCGCTCTGGTGCAGCAGTTCTTATTGAACAAAAGATGAATAAAGAGCTGCTCCATCTTGCATGTCGGCACCATATTTTTGAAGTTGTTTTTGGAGATGTGTTTAACTCATTAGCTGGACCATCTACTGGACCAGACATTTTGATGTTTAAAAGGTTTCAAACAGCATGGCTATCAATTGTTCGTGACAGATATAAAGACGGTATATCAGATCCTGAAACAGCTTTAGTTTTTAACAGCAACAGAGAAATGATGAAAGAAGCTATTGATTTGGCTCCTGGGGCTATGCATCGGGCCAGATGGATGGCCATGGCTATTTATTCAATCAAAATTTTTCTCTTCAGATCCCAGTTTCGCATGACAAAGCGTGAAATAAATTTATCACGCTTCTTGAATATTTTTGTCTGCTTTGTCTATCTCAACTCATGGTTTACTGCTTCGCTGTCCATTCAAGCTCCACTGAATGATCTCATGTGCCTTAAACAACTCACACAATTCAGGACAATAAATTTAAATGTTGCAAATGTAGCGATAAAGGCATTGTCTCGTCATATGTGGTACCTCAGTGAGGAACTGATTGCCTTTAGTTTTTTTGATGATCGTGTTGATGCAGCTACAAAATACGAGATGGTAAATGCAATGAAAACAAAAACTGGAAATGGAATTCCTGCAAAACGTGTTCAACTACGTGAAAACAACATTTCATCATCAGAGCTTGCTGATTTCATTAACTCGAACACCATGAGGTTTTTTGTTATACTGGGCATCTCAACTTCTTGGCTCGAATTGGATTCATCTTTGTGGAACGAGGACCAAGTTTTTATTGCAGCTAAGCATTTTGTAGCCGGTTTGAGCGTTGTGAATGACAGAGCAGAGAGAGGAGTTGCTCTTATCCAAGACTTTAACCAAATTCTAACAAAAGATGAAGGACAAAAGCAAGCACTTCTCCATGTTGTGTCTGAGCATCGAAAACAGTTTCCAGATGCCAAGAAATCCACTGTTGTTAAACAGGACTAAATAGTCATTTTTCCATTCAAAACAAAATGAAAAACTAAAATGATATTGAAATTATAGTTATTTTTTCATGGTTTTCAATGTTCAATACTTTGTTATTTAAAAACTTTTGAATTAAAATAGTTTATGTAGAAAAAATTTTTTAAAGTGCTTACAGCCATTAGCGTCAACCTTAGTGAAACTTTCAACCCCGTGTGGCACCCCTTAATGATGAAATATCCTTCTCAAATTTTGCACATAAGTTTGTTATGCTAAAAGGAACAAAAATAGAGGTTGTCCCATCAATTTACTTTGAAAAAGTTTTTTGAGCACCACCCTAATATATATATATATATATATATATATATATATATATATATATATATATATATATATACATACATATATGTTTTTGCCGCTGCTATGCATACCCCGCCCAACACTGAAATATTCCCGTACTCAAGGAAGTGAGGAAGGAAGTGCATGATAAAAACCTTATCTCATTTCGCATTATTTTTGGGAACCAACTGATGCGAACTTTGTCCTTGCAAATATTCAAGTTTCTTTACGGCAAATAAATCATCAATGTCGACTGGGTGGCACTACCTTCGGTTGCATCATCCTGAGGAACATGTCAGTTTTTTGAAAGCTAAGGAGTCAATGAAAGAAACCGTAAGGCCATTTCTTTTTTTAAATTAAAACGAATTTTATTAATTTGTGCAATCACTAATAGATAACTGCTTACAATTAATTATACTCATTGATAATTACTGATAATGATGGCCGCTAATGAAATTGGTAGTTTGTGATATTTGCTGCAAATCGCTGATAGTTACTTAAAATTTCTGAAAATCACTAATAGTTACTTATATTCGCTGAGAAGGTTTAGGGGGACCCAGGATACTCACGGTATTCTGAGTCCCCCCTAAAGCTTCTCCCTCAACATCACTTGCTAGATCACGGATCTTCTTCTCAACCAGGATATATGCATTAGCTTAAACTATGAATTGACCAGGACCTTAGCTTAGCTATCCCATTTGATCAATGGTTCTAAGCGTAGTGGGTGTTTTTTCTGCTAAGACCATTAGATTCGCAGCATTTGAATTCCTCGCTGTCAGCTCCAAGCCTCGGAGTATAACTAGGAGTAGCAAGTCCAATTTGAACAATCAATAGATATGGCAATAAGTCAGTGTACTAGACCCTAATTTATTTTAATTTAAAAATTTACATTTTGTTAAAAAAAAAAACAGTTAAAAAATAAATGAATGTAAAAGATTTAAAATCACATAGACTGTCAAATAAAGGATTTTTTTCATATTTAGGTTGATTGCGGCTACTAGCTGTGACCCACGGTTGAGAGCGATAACTCCACCACATTTATCGAAGTGCATTGGCAAGATGGAATCTGATTTGAAGGCTGTTACGGCAGAAGAGTTGAACAACGAACTTAAGAAGAAAGCCTACGGAATAATTGGAACTCACAATGGTTGGGTTTCGTGTACCAACGTTAAATGCTTTTCGCTAACAGGGCACCAGACGAGTTTGAAAACTTGAGGAGAATTACAAATTCTTGAAAGATGTTCGACAGATCAGCAAAAAATCGACGGTAAACAATGCCCCCACCATTCACTTTGTGGTTCCACAACTTCACCATCTTCAGGGAACTGCCGATCACATGCCAAGTTGTCTGGGAAAGAATTTCTCTCTTCAATTCAACGTAGAAGTCAGCGCAGAAATAGGAATGTTTGGTTTCAGACAAGTGGTCTACCTGGTTGCCAACTGCTTGGACCCTTGTTACAAATGTGATTGAAAAATAATTTTAAAATACTATTTGTCCAAAGTTGCAATTTAACTGGCTGTTGTCTATTTTTGAGCAAGTTCCTAATCTACTAAAATTGAAAGTAATTGGGAATAATTGCGAGTAATTCCAAAAATAGTTGTAAATAATAGGACACAAGCTCAGTAAAAATTGGTTCAAGTATGAAAACGTCAGACAATCTGCTTTAAACTCAGTCTTTTTGCCCACAATTCGGAAGATTCTCTTTGAGATTTATCCAGCCAAAGAGCCTGAAGAAAAGCGCGACTGGATTGAAAGGAGAACTTTTTTCCTATGAAAATGATGTTGAGGCAGTTTATGCAAGAACGGAAAAGCCGTTGCCGTTCTAGGTGACAAAATATAACGTCTGATCAATTCTTTCCTGAGCGTTCATGCAAGTTCAGCATCCTCAAAGCGCTTGTTCAGCACTGCCAGCTTGAAAATCACGAAGGGAAGAAATAGCTTGGATCCTTTGAAGGTTAAAAAACTGCTCTTCATCAAGAGCAACTACTCTCATTTTGAGGGAAAAACAGTGCTTAAATTTTTCTCAGAAACTAAAATTTCTTCATCAACTCCAAATGAGGAGTGGGATGATGATATCGAGGAAGCCTCTGTTGGTGCAATTAACGTTTTTGGACGTTGTATGACGTCGAAGAAGACAAAGAATTTGTCAAAAATGGTTTTTTAAACCTTGGTTCCAATTTCTTTATATCTATTTCATACTAAAAAACTCATGAAAATAGTTAGTACACCTCGAAATTTTAAATGTCTATTTTGTAATCAGTGGTAGGGAAAAGTTCAAAGGTGAAAATGCTGTATTTGCCCGTGTTTTTTTCTATGATGACTAAAGCAACTAATGTGGTTAGAAAGTGAACTTTTGGTACCAACACTGCATTTTTTTAAATATATTTTAACTATTTCATTTACTCAGTTTGTTTAGTTAACTGTGCACTCAATCTTTTTAACTAACTATTCTTTTATCTAACACCCCACTCATGTAAGTTTATTTTAGTACCTTTTTTAAATTTTGATTTATACATATTTACCCTATTCTCATAGCAAATTTTGAGTGTAAAACAAATTCTTGCACTAAAATTGAATACTGTCTTTGCCTGCTTGGGTGCTCGGGCTATCGGGTATTTATAGGCCTACACTCAAACGGGGTCGGGGCTAGAAAACCATTTAAAATAACGACATTCCCTAGTATATACTGGTCAAGGAACCCGTTTACTTCATACATCACAAACGACTGATAAAGTGTTCGAGTAACTGCCACTCCCAAATATTTGCTCCTCCCAACCTAGCAAAAGGGACAATTATTTGGGTTGATACTTCGTGCATAAAACAAGTGCGAGTAAATATCATTATTTCTTTTCCTATATACAAATTTCTGTTCTGTTTTTATTAACAATTGCTCAAAGTGTGAATATTAATTCTATTTCAACGAAAATACTTCTAGAACATTTTTCTTCCTACTCGTTTCGCTTTTTGCGTGATAGAGGTTTCTTGTTGAAATTACTATTACGTTTAATGAAATTATGCACCAAAAACTCTGCACTTTCAAATCGAGAATCTTTGTTATTTAACCATTAAAAAGCGAATTTTTTTTTTTATTTTTTTTTTATTTCATAGTTCTTAATGAGAAACAATTATTTTTTTGCTATGAAAACAAGTTTTATTTTTTAATATAATCTCCTTTAATTTCAATACGCTTTTTCAAAGGTTTTTCAACAATTCTATTCCATCGTTGAAAGGCGATTCGGATTTATCGATAAAATACCTATCCAAAGTTGCAATGGCTTCTTTATTCGATATAAAATGCTTTCCAGCAAGGCCATTTTTCAGGTTTTGAAATATATAAACTGGGGTTCAAATCTGGTGAATACAATGAATAATTAAATTTTATAAAGTTACCTTGCCTCACCAGAATGCGTACCTAAAACATAGCAGTCAACAAGATGTTTCAAATGATAATTGAATTCATAAAAAATAAACTTTTATGAACTCAATTATCATTTGAAAAATAAATATTATAAAAATACTATTATATCCATTTTTTTTTTTTTTTTTGAATATATCAATTCATAAAAGTTGTTGATGAAAAAAAGTTTAAAAAAAATTTTTTTTTTTTAGTAATCACAAAAGTAACCTCATTTTCTTGTAGTTTTAAAGAATTTTGCTCCCGTTTCCCACAATATTTGCCTTTAGTATAATTCAGAATTATATAAGTCAAATTCACCCAATGAAACTAATATAGTTATATCAAAATATAAAATATCTAACTTCATAGGGCTACTGAATCTCTTTAAGCCATCTATGTTAGTTGAAAGATACTCGTGATGTTTCAGAACTAAAGAAAGGCATTCGTAGTATTTTGTAAGCGTAGATTATTTTATTATATTTGTCACGCAATAGTGCACCGTAAGATTCATAACTAGGTTATCTTCCTTTTGTCACCAAACGCATTATAAGTAAAACCGGTAACAAGTAAGTGTAAAACAAGACTTATTATTTGTTTGAAGCGTTTGCTAAACCTGCAGCGTTTAATGGTATATTGAATTCTGTTATTTCTCTGACGCAGTTTAAAGCCTGTGTAACATTTTTGAATGTATTCTTAAATAGAAAAAGATATTTATATAGTTTAAGATATCACTACTTGATTGGAAAATTTTAAAAATGTTTTATGAAGTCTTTTAAAATAAGAATATTATAAACCGTTAACTTAAAATTAAAAAAAAAAAAAAGAAAGTGATATAATAGTAAACCAAAGTATTTAACATCAACTTAAAAAAATCTTCTTTTTAACTTTCTTTTTAATTGGTATTAAAATCTTTGTTTGCTTTATACATATATTTAAAAAAAAAAAAAAAAATAACTTTATATAAAATGCCAAATTAAATAACATGACATGCATATCAAACAAGAAAATCAATAATTACTCAACGAACGTTTTATTTGCATAACTTTTTTTAACCTTCTTAATTATGTTTAGGGCGTTTTTAACGGGCGCTTGAGAGGTTCCTACTATTTCACTGATTGGCTTGAGAGGTTCCTACTACCTCACTGGTTTCTACATTGATAATTTCTATATTTTAATCTAACAACTGATTAGTTTAAATGATTATGAATTCTTAAATAACGAATCAGAAAATTATTCCCCTTTCTCAAAATTTAAGTTTTATTATTTGGATTGGCAAAGGTTTTATAGCTAGTCTTAGTAGACGCTGTTTATACAATTAACTAAATTTTCGGCGATTTCCAAGGCGGGCTTTAACATTAGTCATGGCTGGCTGGATCATCTCAGTCATGGCTGGCGAGTTCTGATACCAGTCGCCTAAGATTTTTTTTTTTTTCTAAGAGATGAGAGATATTAAGTTATGAAATCTTATGGACTCATTCATAAAATGTGGGCTCATTCATAAAACGTGCGTACTCTAAGACGTGAAGAATCTATTATTATGTGCATAAAAAAATTTAATAAAATTATGTCTATGTCATCTAAGGCCTTTCTGTATACTTTTGTTGTTTTATTAATCAAATCTTCTTTAAATTAAATTTTAACACATTCTCTCTGTTATATTCGTAGATATAGTTATCCAATGGAGATAATTCCAAAGCAATAATAAGGTCATAAAAATGTTATCTTTAAAAAGATCTGCTTACTACTATAATGGAAATTTTAAAATCTCTGTGTTTCAAATTGTCCACGCTAACAATAATATTTAGGATAAATTTATTCCACCATTAAATTATCGTAAACTTCTAAAAACAATTTTGCATCAAAGTCATTGGGTTTTTTTGTAAGTATTTTTGCTGTAAAATTTTATGACTGTATTTAGATAATCTTCGTTTCTCCTCCCACTTACGTCATTACACACCTGTGAAATATGAGAGTAAAAAGTATTTAAATCCAATTTGTAATATGAAGAGTAACCTTCAGACCATTAAATCATTTTAGGGTCTTTTAAAATCTTTGCAAGCAGGTAATTAAACATACCTAAGAAAGAAGCTCTTCACTTCATGCAGATTGACAGAGATTATATACAGCAACATAAACGGCGCACATATTTTTCTTTCTTTTTTTCTATAATCTCAAAAATCGAAAAATAATATTATCTATCAAAACATAAAGGCTTTGCCTGAATGCGATACTTCATATTTTTCTACCGAAAAGTATGTATGTTTTGTTTACTATTACAAAATATTTGACATTTTTTCTCGTTTTACAAAGAATCCAAAAATTAGCACGAAATATTGAAAACAAATATCAAATAAAATATTTAAATATCAGATAAAGTTATCAATCTGGCTTCAAAAGTTTTTGTTTCTGATTCTTTTTTTTCTTTTTTTATGTATACACACATAATATTGTATCTTTATTTGTTAATTAATTATTTATGTTTTAAATGAAGTTTCAAGATTATCAGGACGGCTAGATCATAATCTCGAGAGATTTTTCCCATCTGTCAGGTCGTGAAAACATTATCTAAATGGTAACGCGTCATCGCACATTTGAGATTTCATTTTGTAAAGTTTTAAATTCTTCAGAGTTAATTGGGAACCGCTTTGTCGCCTTTTTATCTGTAGCCAAATTTGAACAAGGAGGTTTTTCAGCAAACTGGTTGTTCTTACCACAAATTCATGAAAAATACTTCAGTTCTTGAAGTTCTTAAATCTTTATTAAAAGTGCACTAAACAATCAAGTTATTGTTGCCATATAACTTTCAAAGATTGAACAACAAATAAATAAATTAGGCATATAAAGTAAACGCCATGCCCCCTGAAAGTCTAATACACGTGCGTGGTGTTTACACTTAAGTTTTCCGTTTAAAAAGGTCTCGTTTAGTGATTATTAACTAAATAAAAAACATCGAGAGTTTTTTATTTAGATTACTCGTATATATGTAAATATAAAAATTTATATGTTTACAGGGGGAAAATGAGAAGTTTTGCTCTGGTTTGCATTTTGTTCCAGATTGCTGAAGGTATTTTTTTATTTTATTGTAGATTTTCATTATTATTAAAAACCCATTATAATATCACAGATTATACGAATCGCGCATCAAGTTTATGACATGCGATTACTGTTAAATCAGTATCAAATAAGTGGTTACACGAGCCTCATAATAAAATTAAAAAAAAAAAAAAAAGATATAATACATCAATAGCTTTTCGTTACCTGTGAGACCAATTAAAGCTACCTGTGAGACCACTTAAAGTTATTTGCTAAATTTAAAGTTAGAAATTTTGTCTTATCCCAGTTTTAGGTTTTTTTTTTTTTTTTTTTTGCAATTAAAATTTTCAGTTCTAAATCAATGGACATTCACTCAAATCGCCAAAAAAACCTAGAATTTTAAGCCAAAGGTTTATATTTTAAAAATCTGGTAGTATTTTTGATGAGAAAAGTTTTACAGTCCAATAAAAGTTCCTTGCTGTTGCTTAAGAGAAGCCCTTAAAAATATTATTCAAAAAATGCACTTATTTTAAGCATTCAGAAATCTTCTAAAAGAGGTTTGAAATAGATGTTTCTCGCTTAAGTTCTACATTTACCAAGTTATCTTTACAGCATCTTTTATTAGTTATAGTTTTGACCAAAGATATAGAAATTTTTTAGCTTGTTTTAAATGTTTTAATTCTAAATAACTTCTAATGAAACTTTTTGTTTTATTTCGAAATTTATATCCTGATAGAGTATTTTTAACAAAAAGAAAATAAATAAGCGTGAACGCTAATATTTCGAAAACGACGTGCAAAGTTTCTGCTTTTTATTATTATTATTATTGTTGTTATCATTATTATTATTACTACCATTATTATTATTATTATTATTATTATTATTATTATTATTATTATTATTATTATTATTATTATTATTATTATTATTATTATTATTATTATTATTATTATTATTATTATTATTATTATTATTGTTATTATTACTATTATTATTGTTATTATTATTATTGTTATTATTATTATTTTTATTATTATTATTATTATTATTATTATTATTATTATTATTATTATTATTATTATTATTATTATTATTATTATTATTATTATTATTGTTATTATTACTATTATTATTGTTATTATTATTATTGTTATTATTATTATTTTTATTATTATTATTATTATTATTATTATTATTATTATTATTATTATTATTATTATTATTATTATTATTATTATTATTATTATTATTATTATTATTATTATTATTATTATTATTATTATTATTATTATTATTATTATTATTATTATTATTATTATTATTATTATTATTATTATCATCATCATTTTCAGCTCTTCCAGCAAAGAAATATGTGGTGGAAGGAGACATTTTAGTTACGAAAAATGTGGCTGAGGTCATGATCGGCAAAGGGAGAAAAAGAAAAGCAATGAAGGCGGACATAAAGAAATGGGATAGTGGAATAGTGCCATACTCACTTTCCGCTAACATAGGTTTGGGGTCAATTTTAAAAAAACTTTTGCATTATTTACCTCAATAAGTAAGAGCGTAAAAATGTCAGTTTAGCTTCAAATTCAAAAAGCATCTTAACTTCTTTACGCTGCATTTTTTTTTTGGACGTGTTTTTAGTCCTCAAATCAATCTAGTAACTTTAAGTACATTTTTCCGTTCTGACTTGTTGCCACACCAATTTTGACATAGACATCTAACTACAAAATATAGATATAGATATCTAACTAAAACAGAAACTTCAGTAGAAAGTAAACTTCAGATCTTTAAACTTCAAACTTTAGAATTAGAAGATGATAAATGTATTTTAACTTTTTTTTCTTCAGAACCTCAAGTTCGCGATATTTTAGATACCGCGTTTAAAATATACGAACAAAAAACGTGTTTAAAGTTTGTACCCGCAAAACCAACTGATGATGACTATATTAATTTTATCAAAGACGAAGGGTAAGAAACAATTTTTTTAAAAATGGAATTTTACGGAATTTTAATGGAAGATTACCATAGAAAACATTTTATGCAACAGTAAATGGATTTTTATTTAATGTGATTCTTTCTGCAATTCGCGAGTGTTTTATATATGATCTTTTATGTTATTTGCTTTTTTTCCCCACGTACTGGCTACACATTCAAACGCCAGTAACGTAGAATTAGTAGGTAAACATTTGAGAAATTTTCACCAATTGTCACCAATTCATCTAAATTTGCACATTATTCAGCTACAATCGAGATCACAAATGAGAGTTGTTTTTAGATGTTATTCTTCAATCGGAAGACAAGGCGGAGAACAGGTAGTATCCATTGGAGATGGTTGTCAAACACAGAAACATGTTCTTCATGAGCTCATGCACAGCATTGGTTTTTTTCACGAACAATCTCGTTTCGACCGCGAACTTTATGTGAACATATTGTGGTGGAACATTGCTGACGGTGCATATGTTAAAATATATCCATAGATTTCTTAAAGCGCATTTCAGTATAAGCAAAAGAATTTTTCTAGTTTAACGAAAAGTTAAAAAAATCAAGTTAACCTTAAAAGCATTAAAACCTCTTTTACGCTTATAAGTTAAAAACTCCTTGCAGACTTGGAAGTTAATAGCTTTTTTTAAACTTGGAAACTTAAAGCTTGATTTACATTTGGAAAATACTCTGCTTTGCTTTTGTTTTAGAAGCCTTTAAAAACTTCGCAAGCTATGATCATGGAACACTTGACACTTTGGGGACACCTTATGACAAGCATAGTATCCTTCATTATAACAACAAAGCCTTCTCAAAATACGGTGACAATACCATTGAGTCGATTGACAATCCTGAAGAGGAACTCGGAGGAGATAATCTAAGCCAAATTGACATTCAGCAAATAAACAAGCTATATAACTGTAAACCGTAAATCAATTTGCAACGTTTATTGATCGTGCTACTTCGACAACTGGTAGGTTACAAAAAAAAGCTGGGTTCATTTCGAAAAATTATTAACATTCCAGTGTTAGCAAGAAAATTGATAGAAAAACTTTGTTGTAATTTTAAACTATGATAGTTGAAAACTGTTAAACTTTGTTGTAATTTTAAAACGAAACGAAATTTTGTTCTAACAAAACAAGCCTCAACCATTGAACTTTAAATGCAACAGCGATTCCAAATACGATCGATTGTTCCCAATCAACAAACGTTTATATTCACGAGCGCTTGTGTAAGCAGTTTAAATTTATGACGGGATTTTTATTCTCACAAAGACGAAAATCGAGGTAAAACGTGCATAAAACAAGGCTTAATTTTCAAAAGTTGCAATAAAAACAGAAAAAATACGTCAACAAATACTTATTTATGTTTTAAAAAAATCTCAAACATTTTTAAAAATTTCTTCAAAAAAAACTATGAGAAAGGTGAAACCTTTTTTAAACAAGCCCATAAATCATCACTAACTGCATTATTAAACTTATACTTATTTAAGTAAGCCTAAAAATTAAAAAATATCTCAAAAAAAAAAGCATTTACCAATTTTAATAACTTTAAGAGAGAAAGATACAACTAAATTCGCTAAATTTATTTAATTATAGGGGAGACCGGGGCTAAATTTATTTAATCATAGGGGAGACCGGGGCTAGTTGACTACAGGAGTAAGTTGACACACGCATGCGCATAGAAGTTGTACCGATGTGTTTTTTTTACTAATTTTGTAACTTTTGTAACTATATTACTTTTTCAATTTTAAAAAACAATAGCATTAGCTACAAGTAAACTCGAATAGATGTAAGTGTTGTATGCTTCACTCTAACCAGTCACACTTTGTGTTTCTCAATATTTCGCGTTTTTGGGGATTTATAAGCCATTTTGTGAGCAAAAAGCTTTTAGGGTTAGTTGGTACAATGATCGTGGGGCTAGTTGGCAACATGTGCCAACTTACAACTTTTCGCATTAGCCGTAAATTTACTTAAGTTATATAACGCTACAGATCTACAGATATGAGTAATTATAAAAGAAAAGTAGGCAGGCCTGTAAGTTCTAAAAATGTCACAAAAAACGCTGTTGATGCTAATTTTATAGAAGAAAAGTCTATTCTATCGACTTAAAGGCAATAAAAGTTAATGTCAAAAAATATTGTTGGATAAAAATGATCAAGACTTTTCATTAAAAAAATGCACTTGAAATAAGTGCTTAATGTTGCTAAATTTGTCTCTTTTTATATGGTGTGCCAACTTACCCTTAGAGTATAGGCAACCTAACCCGGGTCGGGGTAAGTAGGCACATATTTTTTTCTTTTTTGGAGCCCCTTTTTGGGCTGCCAATTATTTTTTTTTAATGTTTGACATCAAAACGTGAAGCGCTTAGTAGTCGTTTTTAAAGTTTTGACGTTGGTGTTCTAACAAGAATTTTTTTGCCTAACGCTCTGCGTCTAGCGAATTACCGGCTGCAGGCAAATAAAGAACAGCAACTGAAACAGCTGTGGAAAACGATCCTAAACAGTCACGAGAATATCAATCAGCCTTTTTTAACAGCCAGCTTATAAGCAGCAATTTATACCCTCACTTAAAAAAATGTCACCAGTTTCAAGTTAAATGAGCAATTTGATCGTTGTTTTTATATGTAACTAACAACAAGAAAGAGAAATTAATATAAATGATTTTTTGCCATTTAAGAAGGCGAATAAAAACTTTAAATGTGTAGTACAGACCGAAAGACATAATGAAAGTTAAAAAGTAATAGAAAGTTCAGGTAATTCTTACAAAAACACAACATTTATGCAAAAACATTTATAAAAATTTAGTAGCTTCTAGAAAATATTTTCCAACTAAAATTCTTTATTTTCATTTAAATATGTATACCATTTTATTTAAATATGTAAGTATGCCAACTAATTATATAGCAACTAAATTGTCTTTTAGGTGCTACTAAACTGTGACAATCCATTACTAGCGGGAACTTCTGGCGCCTGGTTTCTTTTTAAGTTAAGGTTTGTTTTTTTGTTATTGCTCTGACTCATTTCATAACCATCAAACTTCGATAAATCGATGTTTTCAAAAACTTTTTATCAATTTCTTTAGATTTTTTTTTTATCATATTTTAGAGATTTTCTCTTTGAAACTTTCCTTATTCAAATTAAATTCATTTAGATCTTGATAAATTTTATTACCAGCTGATTGGACAGCCAGATTTCCTTTAAAGAATGTATTATTTATAAAAAAATACTTTTTGACATTTGGGCTATGAAAAAGGTTTTAGATTTAGAAAAACCATCATCAGGTCTGCCTGACAGTTGAACACAGTGAATTTAATCGTGTTAATTTTAATAATATTTATTAGGTACTCATCAATAATGGCTACTGAATGAACTAAATGTCACAATCAACTTTTCGCAGAATTCCTAATTAAAATAAAGCAAAAAAAATATTATTTTTCGTAGCATAAACAAAAAGCAGGGAGGAATTAGAATGATCGTTTTTTATCTTTCAAGAGACTTTTACAGTAGCAAATCCGTCAAGAGCATCGCAATCTTTCTCAATACTCATGATGCTAAATACTGACTAACGCTTGATCTAATTGATCTAATTGATTAATTAATCTAACTGATCAATTTTGCGCGGTTAAATAAGTTAATTAGAAGCTTTATTTTGCATATCAACGAAATTTTCAGTCAATTCATTTTATTAAATATTTTATATATATGTTTTTCAAAGCTTGTAAATTAGGTTATATTATGTCATTTTGGCAGGAATAACATTTTTCTGATCTTCAATGTCCTTATTTTCCCAAGAATTTTTTTTAATGAAAAAGTTGGGGAATGCTTTTGTAAAATTATTTAAATGTTTCACTTTCTTCGGGTTTTTTATAAAAGAAAATATGCTATGGAATGGCAGCGCATCCATCACGAAGCCATTGGTTAAATAAGTTTCTTTATATAATGGTCATCTGATTTCTTACTCGCTTATTTTACTCGTTTATTTGCATTTGGGTAAACTTTTAGGAAATCTAACTGTTATGTACATCAAACGAAAAAAACGAAAGTAAATTTTTTTTTAAATCAATTGGTTGCTTGCTGGAAATAACTACGATCCAATCTTTGAATGTGTACGTTTACTTTTTAGTGAATATGTAAGTCGTTATTTTAACTCGTTGGTTTTCGATCGGTTTTTGCAAAGTTACTCTCAGTGTAATCACTAAATGTTTTCTTGTAATACGATTTAAATTCTGAAAGTTAAATTTAATCGAATCAATAATCGAATCAATAATCGAATCAATAATCGAATCAACAATCGAATCAATAATCGAATTAATAATCGAATCAATAGATATAAAAGAAAGAATATTACATATGCATAAATTTTTAATTTTATAAACTGACCATCGAAAGAGAATAAACCTTTTTCATTATTACTACATTCGTTGATCATTTTCAGACATTCGTCTGGAGTAAGCATTTCTCCACATTGTCTAAATGCCAACTGCAGATCAGTAGCATTCACGTAGCCGTCATCACTTTTGTCGAAAATACTAAAAACGTTGAGCAAGTCTATATCAGTTGTTCCTTGCATAACAGGTTCTTTCATTATTTCCTTAAAACGGCTAAAAGTTAAACCGCCAAAACCTAAAGAAAGGTGGCCCTTGTAAGTAACAAAATTCAACAACTAAATCACAATAAAAAAAATATAAAAATTATTCAGAAAGTAAACTTAAATAAAACTAAAATAACGGAAATGTAAAAAAAAAATGGTTGAAAAATCTTTTGAAAGGTTTTTAAAAGATCATCCGGATTTCATCTAAAAATTGCGGATATAAAAATTATATAGAATGGTCATGGTTAATCAGGATAAAACATGGGCTCTTCATGTGATATGTAGAAGTTCTTCTGTATCCGGACATACTACCATCTAGAATGGAAGTGGAATGGAGGTGGAATGGAAGTGGAATAGAAGTAGAATGGAAGTGGAATAGAAGTGGAATGGAAGTGGAATAGAAGTGGAATGGAATGGAATAGAAGTGGAATGGAAGTGGAATGGAAGTGGAATGGAAGTGGAATGGAAGTGGAATGGAAGTGGAATGGAAGTGGAATGGAAGTGGAATGGAAGTGGAATGGAAGTGGAATGGAAGTGGAATGGAAGTGGAATGGAAGTGGAATGGAAGTGGAATGGAAGTGGAATGGAAGTGGAATGGAAGTGGAATGGAAGTGGAATGGAAGTGGAATGGAAATGGGATGGAAGTGGAATGGAAGTGGAATGGAAGTGGAATGGAAGTGGAATGGAAGTGGAATGGAAGTGGAATGGAAGTGGAATGGAAGTGGAATGGAAGTGGAATGGAAGTGGAATAGAAGTGGAATGGAAGTGGAATGGAGGTGGAATGGAGGTGGAATGGTTTTACTATTTCAAGCGCTAAACTTCCTACATTAAGACTGAGGGAATAGAATCTTCTAGGGGAAGACTGCAGGATATGTGTGTACCGGAAACGACATTGTTAGCAATTTAAAATTTTTCAATGATCTGTGTTATTATAAAAAAGTGATTGATTTGTTCACTGCTCAAACATGATCCTGCAAAATGGTAATAGATAGTTTAACACGAAGTTTCATAGTAGTATTGCTCCACAAATGCAATAAATATCCATAATTGTCTTTATGCACACCGCGTGGAGTAAAATCAGAAATGTGATCGTTTCAAAGAACTTCTCGGCAAGATAAATTATTTTGAACTCAAGTGGGATATTTGTTGTGATTTCAACATGCTAGCCTTTTTGCTTGACTTGCAAGGATGGTACAAAAAGTACTCTTTTTTCTTTGTTAATGGGACAGTAGAGTTGATGGTGATCATTAACTGCCAACTGTTATTTGCTGAAAGTCGGCAATGAGAGGTTGAGTGTCGACTACGGCGGCAATTGCGCCAGAAATTTGCGGCAACGGGCGACAGCCAACATCTAATAAAAAAAAACTTGCCGCATGTATTAAAAGTGCTACAACTTTTTGAATTGTTGTGTATTTTGTGTAATTGCCGACTTTCGGCAAATAGCAGTCGACTAGATCATTAGTCTTGGCAAGGTCGGGAAGTCTAAAAAAGTTGATAACGCAGACCCTTAATTATTATAAGAAAGTTGATTGGTCCCTATAAGTGGAACTGCAACAAGGGATGTTAAATATTTTAAAAAAATCTTTGCTAGGTTCCAACAAGTTTCTTTTACTTCATAATAAAACTAGGTTTGTTTAAACAGCTTCTGATGATAAAGCAATAATGGAAAGAAGATGTCGAGGACGAAGAAATACTGCTATGAGGGGAAATTATATATGGTCTCAAATCAGAAAAGATGAAAGTATGCACTGTAGAAAATCTCGATTGTCAAACCGATTCCAAACTCGATTGTTCAAATCTTAAGAAAGGTTTTATCAAAGCAGTTACAGAACAGAATCGTGTTTTTTTTTTTGTTCTAATGAACTTCCTAAATACCTTTCAATATATAAAAAAATACTAAATGTGTTGCATTTATCCTCATAATATTAGAATAGATCAAACCAGAATACTATCGTAGAGAAAAATTGCGTCTATAATGAGGAAATATGAAAGCAAGTAGAAATTAAAAACTATTGATGTTACATCAAAACGAAAGTGATATTTGAATTTAGTGGCAAAAAGTACATAGGTGATCATTAAAAAAAACAAAAGAACAAAACATGTGCTACATGGTTTGGTTCTTAAACTTATCTACCTCTTTCATCAACAATATTCATTAACTCGTCAACGTCATCTTGTGAAAAGTTCAGACCAAGTTCTGAAATTGCTGTATACAGTTTGTTTGTAGAGATCATTCCTGAGCCATTTATATCAAACAACTTGAAGCATTCCTTGATTTCTAAAAAACCCATATCCCCGTATTTGATATGTAATCGTAGTTTACCAAAAACTTAAAAATATGTGCATGCTGCAGTCAAATTATTTTAATAATGAATATACCTGATTCGACATTTTGAGAAAAACTCACTTCGTTGCTCTCGGCCTAAAGTAGTTACAACGTTGATTATCGTCTTTCTATACTTTTTCAAGAGTCTTATACAATATTTCTTTTTCAAGAGTCTCATACAATATTTCTTATACTAAGCTACAAGTTAGGATTAAATTGTTTTACTGGCACCGCAAAAACCACACAGTTTCCACATCTCAATTTTTTATCATTTGCTTTTATGTTTGCAGTTGAAATTAGGCGTGACTTAATATTACTTGATCTGCTTTAAACAAAAATAGTTACTGCAAACTTAGTTTTGGAAGAAACATCTGATGCACCACAAACCCCACAAAATAGGTACCCCAAAAACGACATTTCATGTTTTCAAAATAACATTTTTTATGTTCTCAGCTTTTAATATGTTAATTATATTTATAACCACTTGATTCTAAAGATGTCCTTGCAAATCAAGTTCATATTTTACTTTTTGCGTGTTAAAAGTCAGTAAAATTTTTAAAAGATAAAAATTTTAGGAGTTAGTTAAAAATATTTTACGATTTTTACGCTTTAAGAGGAGACAGTTGTAAAATGTGAAGAACAGTTGTAAAATGTGAAGAACAGGAATAGAAGTCTGTAAGGTATCAACAAAGCAGGGACTACACGACTAAAAGATTTACTAATCAGCTCTGGTGAACATTTTTGTTTATTTTTACTGTATAGAATAAAGATTACATAGTCGACATGACTACCTAGTCCTTTTCTTAACTTTATTTTTTTCTATATACTGCAGTGAATTTTATTTCTTTGCAAGTGCAATTTAAGAATTAAAAGTTTTCATTGTTTCAGGCTTAGTCGTTCATTTTGGTCATGGTTTCAAACAAACACACTCAAACTTAACAGTGAAAAGCCAGGGTCATGTATCGTTTAACAGAGTAATTAGCAGCACCCAAGTAGCTTTTGAAAGAATTGTTAATCTTCTTGTTATAACATCCGAAAACGGGATGTCAGATAGTGTCACTCTTAAAGCTTCTTGTTAAGAACTTGACAATGAAACGCAGTTTTGTCCCCAGCTTATAAAAGTAAAGATTCGGCAAGTTACTAGAAAGGCAATTTTGATAAGACTTAATAATTGATTAGAGACATGGCTGAGAAAACCTTCTAACAAGAAAAATCCCTGACCTATTAACTATTAAGAAAATCAAACTCAACCTCGAAAAAGCATCTATACTCAGGTCTACGGGATAATGAGTGTAAAAGATGTTGTAGCAAATGTGAAGGAGATAAAAAAAGATAAGCAACGAAAGCTACCAGCAAAGGAGGAAGCCAGGAAGAAGAAGGAAGAAGCTAAAGAAAATTTTATTAAATGTAAAAATGATTGTACTTGCAAACAAAAAAAATCTCAAACTCTTGGCCTTCAGCAATAACCTCTTTGTTTTGATGCACTTCACCTAATTTGTAGCAAATCCAGTTGCAGAGTTGATGATATAAAACCTGTAATGATTTTTACCAGCCAATCAGAACTTCTCCATCGACAAAAGATTGTTCTTGCAGCAAACTGATTTAGACGATCATTATAACAAAAGTAATGAATAAAGAACCATTATTTTTTACTAATATACTGACATTGTCGTAATAACCTGTTATTATATCAATCTTATGTTAAGCATTCTACAACCATTTTAGACGCCTGAGCCTTTTTTGTGTTCAAATATATTGTTTTTAGATAAAAACTTTCTTTCTTTTTCTTATTATAGGCTTCTAGTTACAGAAAAAAGCTTTTTTCTACATTTAGTCATAATCCATAGGTGATAGAAAATTAATATTTTGCTAACTTAATCTTTGGCCTTTAGGCTGCTATGAAACAAATGCAACATTTTATTGTTAAAACTTTCATTTTAATTAGAATAACTGAGCTTTTGGCTCATAAAAAACTATTTAAATTACCTTAATTCATAAGTATACAGATTCGCTGCCATAATATATCAAAGTTTTGTTATATTAAATCTTTTACTACATCCGTGGTCACTTAAAACAATATTGTAGTTTTTGAGGTACGGTCATTTTTGCGATCTGTATACCTGTAAATATATATTTATCTTTTGGACAATATATTTTTTAAAACTTACTTCTTCTAAAAGATTCTCAAGATTCAAGAAAGATTCTTCCTCGATGGTATTAAGTGTAAAGTTTTCTTCTTTTTTTGGCTCAACTTTTTTTTCTTCTCTAAAACGTTGCCTACTTACAAGTAATAACGCTTTGTTCAAGCTCTTAATAGATGCTAATTTCAGTTTGTTGTCGCTGTCATTAGAAGTGTCATCTTCAAGTGCGATAGTCTCCTGTTCATCCTAAAAATATCAAAAAGGAGGTCTTTTCTATTTGTAAAAAATCTATGGACTTCTCAACAGATTTTTTTTTAATTCTTAACATTAAAACTTTTTAAAGCAAAAAGAAATTTCAAAGCATCTGTGCAAAATGAAACATTTTGCTTCAAATTTTTTTGTGTTTAGGTATTGTTTGTTAAGATAATAACAAGAATTAACATTTAAATTTATAATAATAAAAATTACAGGGTTGTAATTAAACATTAAAATTATAACTTCCATAAAAACATTGCCAAGAAAAACCTCGCTCATGTGTAATCGACCCCAAGTTTAATGGACGAATCTTACATTGGTTCACACAAACGAATTTTTAAAAACTTCAACATATTTCTCTAAACAACATAAATCTGATAAGTTTGCATACCGTACTTTTTCCTTTTTCAAACTTCGATAAACAAGAGGCAACTTTAGGGGTATTGACCATTAAAGCTTGGGTAGATTCTTGGTCAATTGATCTCGACATTATTTCACGCAACGGTGTCCCCTACGGCTCATGAACCAAGAAACTTATTTTTGCAATGTTGTGTTCAGCTGTAAAACATAAAAAATGGTATGAAATTTATATATTCAAAACTGAGTCACACCTCGTTCCCATTACTTCTTTCGTTAGTCACAAAGTTAAATTATTCTTTTAGATAAATTTCCCTGGGAATTATATAGAGTTTCACCCTAATTAATGTTTCTTATAGCTTTAATTAAAGGACAGGTGAATAGCCATTGATTTTAAAGATTAATTATGGTTTTAAAAATATTTTGTTCGATTTGCTTAAGTATGATTTAAGACATTCACTTAACATTATTCAATTTTCTTTCAAACGATTCAATCTCTTTACTTTTTACTTTGTAATATATTACTTTATATAATAATATGTTAAGTTATATTATTTTACATTATTTTATATAATATTACATTATGTTACATTATGCTATGTTACATTATATTGTATTATAATATATTATATTGTATTACATTAGACAATATAATATAACATATATTACTATATTATATTACACTACATTATATTTTATTATAGCATATTATGTTAAAATATAGAACTTGAGTTTCGAAAAAAGGTAACTCAACTTTATACTCTCATAACATTTGTTATTAAATATCATCATGTTGACATTTTTCCAAACCAAAAAATAGAGACCAATACGTATTTTGCATCAATTCACCTATTCAGTGGTGATGATGTTGTTTTTATTCAGCGGTGATGATGTTGTCTTTGTTCAGTGGTGATGATGTTGTCTTAATTCAGTGTTGATGATGTTGTATTTATTCAGTGGTGATCATGTTGTCCTTATTCAGTGGTGATCATGTTGTCTTTAAAGATATTTAATGATGAAATACTTTAAAGACATTTGCACCTTTAAAGTTTTGAATTTTGCCAACGTCTATGCTTATAAAAAAAGGTAGAAAAAAGTATGAAGCTCAATCTAGAGATTGTCCTAAGTTATTATCATAAGTTATTATTACATAAGTTATTATTACATAAGTTATTATTACATAAGTTATTATAACATAAGTTATTATAACATAAGTTATTATTACATAAGTTATTATTACATAAGTTATTATTACATAATGCAAAGGCGGTTCTACAATTCGATTGAAAAGACCTGAAGAAAAATGTTCATTGTATTAAATAAAAAAAAAACAATTGGCAAACCTCTTATGAATTTAAGGAGCCTTTAAAAGATAAAATACTTGAATTTAGAGTTTCAAAACTGTCCGCCGCAATCTCCGGAAGCCTTAGTGACACAATCTGATGCCTCTATTTGCCAGCAGTAACTGAATTGCATTCAACTACTAGTCTTAATACAGGTAATAAATGCGAAACATGTGTAGAGTTTGTAGAGAAAGAACAAAGTTTTTGCATTTCGTTTGCGCTGACTCACCAAAACTCTTCTAAATGATGAAAAATGCACAGGAGGTTAGGTTATGCTGAAGCATGGGTTGGACTGGCTTGAAAAACCGGCCCGGTAAAATTGGTCAAGGCAGCCCACTTCATTGTATGTTGCATAAATTTTATATATATATATATATATATATATATATATATATATATATATATATATATATATATATATATATATATATATATATATATACACATATGGCTATTTCCACGATGGAAATTTTGTGTTTGAAAATTTCTTTTTTCAAAAGATTTTTTTTCTTTAATTGTAGTTTAAACACCTTAAAATTATTGTTAAAATATATTTTGAGTAGAAAATATTTGAACCGAGTAGATAAATTTGATGAATGTTAGCAACTGTTTTTTCTTTTTATTATTCGAAAAAGTGAGTAAAATTTGAGGGCAAGTTATTGCAATATTTTAAACAAAACATATCCATATTTTTGTTTAGAAAGAATCTTTGACATTATATATGTCTTGAGTGAAAACACCTTTAGTCTTTAAAAATAATTCAAGTGTTTTTTTATCACATACACATCTGTAAAAATTAGGTTGCGTCACTGAACTAAAAGCTAAAAAAGTTTAATTATCACAATAAAAATAGGCTTTAAGGCGAGATTTTTTTAGAAATTATATATTTTAATGTAAACTTTTCATCATTACTAAAAAAAAGTGGGTCAAAAAACATTATATTAACTTATAGTAGTAGTTTAAATGCTGTTGCGTCACTGAGCCCATCAACGTGATAATTAGCGTTTTATAAAATTATTGTTTATTATTATTTAAAGTATAAAAAAAAAAATTTAATCTTCTCTGCCTAAATATTGATAAAAATAAATATTTCTAAAACACTGCTGTTAGTTGGAGTCTAGAAATAGTAGACACCATCGCTATTCAATATTAACTAGTATAGCAACTTTTTCATCGTTTGACTAGTCGATGCTAAGACATCAATTATTGCATCGTTATTAATTCTCGGAAGAACGTCTTTTTCACAAGACATCAGCATGATTGACTGTAAACTTGACTGGCTCATCAAATTTCTTAATCTGTTCAAAATATGTTTCAATTTCGAAAATGACCTTTCGCAAGCAACTTGTGATGAGAATTATGTCAGCACAACTTTTTAAGCCAGAAACAAATTTGAATACGCAAGACTATGCAAGTTAAACTTCTGGAGGACAAAATAACAACAAAAAATACATTTTTTGCAAGATTTGCATTTATTTCTGTGGCTGTCACTGTTTTCCACTTCTGGGATTGTAAAGACAGTTTCAGATTCTTCGGATTTACATTGTTACATGTTGTCCGAGACACAGTGAGATACTTCCGTGTCAAATATCAAGTTATATTCATCTTCAAGAGTTATTTCGAAACTTTCCCCTTTCCTTGCAAAGTCCGATAATTCCGTTTAAAGCTGACCTTTTGTTACACTAGCATCAAACTTTCTGAGCAACCCACTCAGATGCTGCAATCTGCTACTAGGCATTTTTTTCAAAATTTTTGCAAAATTTCTTGGATCTAAACAAGATAAATCAGCATATAGACTACCATGCTCTGAGAATCTCTATTTTAAACTTCTGATTACTTGATTCATTACCATGTTGTGAACATTGATACGAAATTTATCTTTTGCACTTTCAAGTAGTTGATTTGCTCTGATTCTTTTCTCTTTCAAACCAGTCTGAACTTTAATTTACATTTTATTTGGATAATATAATGTAGCCTAACTAAAAATATAATACAATTTTTATGCCAATCGGCCCACCGGGAATCTCCCGGTATCCCGGCGGCCCAGTCCAAGCCTGTGCTGAAGTAAAGAGAAACAATCTATAAACTGTGTACCATGCTTTTTGCCAACAAAAATAATGCAAACGAATTATCTTTCAGTGCGCTATCCGGATGGAATATTGTCAAAGGATAGAGAAAGTTAAAACTTAAGATACAATCTCATGAAAACTTAAGTTTTTTAAATCTCATGAAAACTTAAGTTAATTAACTTTACATAAAGAAATTTTTATTGTTGGAAATCACCCAGTAAAGCACCCAGAGCTGAAATGTCTGTTGATCAACTTTTATTTACAGAGCTTTTTGCTGAAAGCAATTACTGAATGAAAATTCTACGGAGAATACTTGATGTCTTACTATTTCCTTTGGAGCTTGGATTAGCATTCTTCGGTTCCAGTAATCACAAAGGTGATCCAGAAAATGAAATCATTTTGGGCATTATTGAGCTTCTCAGTCAACATGAGCCACTTTTGTCTGAACATGTGGAAAAAATCACAAAAAAATCACATGTCACTTGCAAGTTAACTATCTTTCAACAAAATGAATTGATCTCTGTGGCTCCATTGTTCAGACAGCAGTTGTTAATGAAATTCACGCTGCTAAGTACTTTTCAATAATGGTGCTCACCAAGAACAAACTACTTTTTTAAATGTAGTTGATAGGTCCAAAATGTCTATTGAAGAGAGGTTTCTCTTATTTGATGACGTCAAAAGAATAGTGGCAAAAAATTGCAAGTTGTCCTGAAAAAATTAAAATACCTGAATTTTAGAGTTTCAGAGTTGTATTGGTCAGACCAATGATAATGGTGCTACATGAAGTAAACTCTAGCTGTTTTTTCATGATTTCCATTTAGAAATCATTTGAACAATTGTCTTTATTTTTTCTTATTAACGATGTATGTAGAGGGTTGTAAATGCGTGATAAACAAGAGAACTCATGATATTAAAGCGGCCTGGGCACCACTTAGCCTCTCCGAGGGCCGGGATAATTGTATTAATACTTTTATTGATAATTTTGTTAATTATCATTTGTTTTATATATTTAAGAAAAACAAAATTTTTAAATTGAAAGTTATATGAAAGAGAAATGTATAAAAATAGAACAATTTTCTATTTACATGAAAACTAAAATATACCCATATAAACTTAAAAAAACAATTACATATAAATAATAATAATTAACATGTAATGATATTCGTTTAATTTATATGGAAACCCAAAACACTAATGAAATAATAACTTGTTATTAGATTTTTAGGTTTAGGACTTTTATCTCTAGATACATCTTCCTTACTAAAATTATTCTTTTCCACTAATATATATAAAAAGACAAGTTTTGAAACTCGAGCAGAGTTTCAAAAACATCTGACGCCCGATGAGGGACTCGAACCCGCGACCCTCAGATTAAAAGTCTGATGCTCTACCGACTGAGCTAACCGGGCACTTGCTATAATTTTAAAAAATAGTTAATATATAGTTTTAAACTATCTTCATTAATATTGTATGAAGGTTTTGAATCTTTTTTTTTTATCAGTTCTGAAATAATCACGAGCGTTGACAATAAATCCATAATTCTGTTTTCAAAGCCATCCTGAAGCGGTGTTCCAAGACAAGAATATAATAGCTTTTTAAAGCATTTTAGGGTGTTAATAAATCCGAAAGCTTAAAATGTCCAGATGCTTCGGCCATGATCTAGCACCTGATTAAAAGGAATCACTGGTCAGATTCAGCGTTTCTAATAATAATATCATGGAGTTAGTGTTGCTCAAAACTCATGGAGTTGCTGACAGTGCCAGTTAACTTTTTGTTGGCGCAAACAACTGAATAAAACTAAAGTATGCCTTCTTAAGGTTTTAATCAATGCAAAAATAAAAATAATAATTGATTGTATATATACATAGTCTTAAAAGTTTTAATGTCAAATTTTAGGTCTTTCCTTCGTGCTTTTAGAGCAAAAAAGAGAAAGAATGATTTTTTGAAAGTCAAGACAATTCGATGCTCAAAAGAGTTAAGTTTTCCAAATTGCCAATCTGTCCCAGTCCATTGTTGATCTCAATGATGATTTAAACCGTTTTAAATGACTTAATCGCAATGTTAATTAAATACGTAGTGCATTACGTATTGCAATACATGGTACAATACAAAAGTTTAGAAGGCCGTCTTGCATATTTTCTTTTGTGTAAGCTGCTTCTGTCGATGGAAGTTGTTTTAACAAAGAGCGCCATTATCATCTGCTGTACGGTTTGGGTAACGTGCTTTTTTTTTTCAAAATCTGTAATTTTGCGGCAGAAAGAATCGGCTTGATCACTATATTGTTCAAAGTTATTTCTGTGCAAATTTAGAAATTCCAACAGTGAATTTAAGAGAGTTAAAGGTATATCAAGATCTATTTTCAAGATGATTCTTTCTGATTGAAATTTTAAGACAACCAAGGAACATCAGTAAAAATAAAATCGTATAAAACAATTATAAATATTACAAAAAAATAGTTGCCCTACAAAATATTGCTGAAAAAAGTAAGCCTGGAGCAAATAAACCAATTGTGTCATAGTTAAATTAGCTCTATTTGTATTCGGTCTCGGCAAAAAGCTCAAAACAAGCATTTGAGGTTATACAAAACAATTTTTATTGATTATGGCTACAAAGAGAGTTTTGTAGCCATATTTAATTTTGCAGCTTTTATTTTGGTTACAAAAGACTTAAGAATCTCATGTTCTACTGCTACTAGATATTTATAAAGCTCACATTTCTCCCAAATCTCTCAACAAATGCAGTGAAAATTACATCACGCTGCTGAGCTTTCCTCCACATTGCTCCCATAAACTTCAAACTTCTCGATAAATGTGTTTTCATGAATTTCAAAAATTTTCATGAAGTTCTTTGAATGCCGGAAAATCATTTACAAGCCACACTATCCTTGAATAGTAAAGTATAATAAAAGTTTGTTCATCTTATACAGAGCTGAACACCACAACATACAATCAGTTCTATTATTTAAGGCTATTCCTTACAAGACAGTGGAGAGAAAGAAATCCTTCTCAAACTTACATCTCACCTCCTGTGAAAAGAAATTGGAAAGGGAACTTCTCTTCAGAAAAGTGAACAAAAAATGTGTGTACATAACTCTGATTCAAAATGATATGTTTGTTTCAGAATCCAAAATTGAAAGAGCAAATAAAAAAAAGTTTTAAATGATATTTTGGTTTATTATTTATTGTTTACTATTTGGCTCTAAATAAGAATTAAAAAAAGGCGAAAATCGTTTACAAACTTAGCAAAAAATTTGCTTGCGCAAAAATTAGGAAAACAACTTCATACGAAATGAGATGACCATTTTTTTTTTCTTTTTTCTTTTTTCTTTTTTTTTTTTAGGTTTTAGGTAACTCTAAAAAACTGCATCTTTGCGATAGTTTTAGTTCAAGTAGGATGCTCTCTTAGTTTAAGCAAAATGACCATTTGATTACTTTTTTTTTTTGTAATAGAATACATTTTAATTGATTTTCTCATTGTGCTGCAAAAGAGATCAATGCCGAACCTCCTAATGTTTATTAGATCTTCGTCAAGCATCGGTGCTTCAAATAACACAACAAACAAATCTTTTGGCGTTTAATTAAAAGTATGCGTTTAAAGGTAAAAAAATGCACTTTAAACGAAGAAAACTTATCCGAGATATAAGTTCTACCAAACTTGTTTACAGGAAGTTTTGCTCTGAAAAATCTGGTGGGTCTTTTTTTTTTCTTGTATTTTTTTGTACAAACTGCTTTAGTACTTCGTTCTGCATATTTCTCTCCAAACCACCCCTCAACGCAGCGAGGGGTGAGGTCGTGTTCTGCGTGAAATGATAAAGAAATAGTTTAAAAGAAAACAAAATAGACGGCGCTTGCAGCGTTTAATCAAACTTCTAACGCTTTGGTCTTCAAATGCTGAAACTTTATTTGCGTTTAAAAACTGCGATAAACTTATAATAACGTATGAGTGTAACTAAGTAAACTTCCGGCATTAAGTATGCCATCTTCCTTGGTTACAAACGGACGTCTATGCGCGGACGGTAAGTTAAAAAGATTTTGAAATCTTTAGTGACTTAAGAAAAGTGTCATGCACTTATTGGCAATATTTTCTACTTAGACGAAAAGAAACCAATAAAGGTCTATGCTCGTGTTCGTCCATTTAACGATGAGGAGATAGAGAGAGGAGATAGTGTATCTGTGGAGACATTCGATGATGAAAAAAGGGTAAAATATTTCTGGATTTTTTTTTAGTAAGTTGTGGATAAAAAGCATATTTTGACTAAAACGTTATGAAATAATTCATTATTCAGATAAAAGTCATAGATGAGAAGCACTCGCAAGAAACAACTTACCATTTTGATGGAGTATTTAGTGGCACAGATTCAAATGAGAAGGTAACCAATTCAATCTCAGAATTAAAAATTTGAAAGTTTAAAATATGTTTCATTTTTTTTACATAAATGGTTTTAATTTGTTTAGGTTTTTGTCCACACCACCCAACATTTGCTTACAAAGCTTTTAAACGGAATAAATTGTGCATTACTGACGTACGGTCAGACCGGATCAGGTATTTGCCATATCATACTATGGAATTTTTAGCCATTTTAGCCATATCATATTAATGGCTTTTTTAGCCCCTAACAACTAATAACATTAACCAGTATTTTCCAGGAAAAACCTTTACACTAATGGCTGACGGATGCATCACAGAGTACGCCGTTCAAGAGTTGTTTGACAAAATAGAAGCTGACAAGCTTCATAAATATAAGGTCTATTTACCTTTTTTTTAGTAATTTCAAATATTTTTCAGAAGTAAATGAAAAAAGGTTTCATAACCTGTTTGTTGTCATTAATAATACTGAAATATTGCTTTTTAAATATTAAAACTTCAGATAACCTGCTCGTTTGTTCAAGTTTATTTGGAAAAGGTTTATGATTTACTGAGTCACGATAGCAAAGAACTGCCAGTGAGAGAACATCCTAAGCAAGGTAACTTCCTTACTTAAAAAAAGTTGTTTTAACAATTTATTGGCGTAGTGTTATAGGACATTCAGGAGGTTAATGACAAATTTTGTAGAAAAACATCTATATTTAAAGATCGAATTTAACACGAAAGGTCAAATGGATGGTGCGAGTTTTACCGGTATATACAAATAGGTTACAGAGATTTAAAAAAGATTTTTTTAAAATGCGTTTTAGGAATCTACGTTTCAAATCTGACTCACCATCAAGCAAATAGTCAAGAGGAAGTGCTTGCCTTATTTGATAAGGGAAGACAAGAATTAGTCACTGCTGAAACCAAAATGGTTCGCCATTCGAGCAGGTAACAGCCAATAGATTTTAGGTTCTTCTAATTTTAAATTAAAAACAAATGCAGCTTCCTCAGCTTCGCACCAATTTTAGTAAAAGCCAGAAGCTTAAAGAACGTCATTATTAATCTTCGTTTATTAGATCACACTCTATTTTCCAATTATCAATCGAAAGAAGGTTAGATATTCAAAGGAACAGACATATAGCACCAGGTAAATTTTATATGGTATACATAAGTACTTTACCCATATAATCGTATTTAGTATTCTGCTACTTTTTTGCAAAAGTATTGCAAATATTTCCCTTTTATTTGACATTTTATAGAGGTTAAGGATCTGTGTCTTTATTTTAGCTATTTCTGCCTACGGAAACATGAAATCCGAGGTAAGAATACGACTTTTAGCAAATGAATATAATACCTAAAAGATTTTTAGTTTTATATTTTTAGATATTTCTCATCATTTTTGGTTTAAAATCTAAACATCTAGTAGATTTAAAATTTAACTTTGAATCAAATGCAGTAATTTTTTTTTAAGCTAATTGCTTTTAGAATGATATCGGAATTATGGTTCTTGAGGAAGACATGGTGCTAAGAGCGAAAATGGACATGTAACGCTTAAAATCTCATTATTATTATTTCTACTTTTTTTTTTTTTTCTACTTTATTTGTTGCAATGAGTCATGTATGGAGTCAGGATATTACTCAGCGCTATTTTAATTTTAGCTGCGATTTAGCCGGGAGCGAAAGACTTGGTAAAACAATGGTAGAAGGGGTTCATTTAAGCGAAGCAAAGCACATTAATTCCTCCTTATTGGAGCTCGGGTAAGTTTGTAAATGCAGCTTTGTGATGAGGTTGGCGTTTAAGACGAAATTGCAAAAGTTAAAAATGAGACATGTTTCACTACAATATTATTCTTCTAACGTTTTATTATTCAAATATTTTAGGAACGTAATTTATGCATTGTCGGAAGGCAAAAGACGTCATATTCCATTTCGCAATTCAACTTTAACAAGATTGCTGCAAGAATGTCTGGGCTCTCGTTGTCAGACAAGCTTTATCGTAAGATAATTGAAATTTGTTCAATTTTTATTATTTTCATTCTTGACATTCAATGTATTAAAATGTCAAGAATTTATTACACGATTGTATAAAAGAATTTTTTTATTATCATTATTTGTTTTCAGTTCAGATCTGCTATTATCTTTCTTGTTATTCTCCTGTTTTTGGTTTTCAATTTCCAAACCTATTTTAGGTTTGCGTTGCACCCTCATCAGGTGAGGCGTATGAAACGAGATGTAGTTTGAATTTCGGAACAAGAGCACGAACAATTACTAATAAAGAAAGAATGTGTCTTAACGTGGAGGTTGAGCTCTTGTTTAATTTACTTACTTTAACATTTATTCTTGTTTCGATTTGCTGTCTATTTCACTGTTATATTATTGATCGTCTTTTATCTTTTACTATTTTTCTTCTTTTTAGTTTGATTATAAGCTATTGGCTAAAAAATTGACAAAGAGAGTTGAATTATTAGGTACTTTTTCTTACTTTGTTATTTTTCAACTTAAATTTCAGATCTAAAACTAATAGTGTATAAAAATTTAGTTAAAAAATGTTAACATTTCATCTCCTTTATTTAACCGAGTAGATAAAAATGTTTCCCTTCGGCAAACCAAGTTAAGCAAACTTTCAATCACACAATGAGAGTTCACTAAATTTGGAATGTCGACTTTAAAGTTATAAAAAGTGACTTGAGTTGATTAGGGAATCAAATCATTTCATTTTAACACATGTGCAATAAAATTTAATTGTAAAACATCTGCAAAGTTAAATTTATCATCATTTTGAAAGTTCAAAGACGTTCTTTATTAATTATTAAATTTTATTCTCTTCTCTTTAAAATGAGTATAAATATTCCTAAATATTCCTGTATTTTTTTGATTTTTAAAATGCTAAACCGACTTTAGCTGAAAAAGTCTATGTACGAATTTAAATCATTCAATCAAAAACGGAAGATGTCATTTCAAAGATGTCCAAAAAACTAGGATGTTTATGATCAACAATAAGAAATATGTTAAAAGATTCAAAAAAACCCTTTATTAATTTATAAAAGAAAAAAATGACCGAACAGAACATCTTTACAACGTCTTTTAGCT